>NC_064467.1:49693-196355 GCF_023343835.1 Lagopus muta
GCCACGCCTCCTTCCTCCATTCCCGCCGCTCCCATTGGCTGGTGGGGGTGTCGCTCTCCGACGCGTCCAATCAGGTGGTGAAAGGGCGTGACGGCGCTGAGCTGCTCTGCTATCTCATTGGGTGAGTGGAAAGCCTGTCAACTCATCATCCAATAGGGAGGTGAAGTACAGCGTAGCCCCGCCCGCTGAGGAGAATGGTGGAGAGCGCATGCGCTGAGCCCGCCTCTTTGCTTGGTTCTCCCCCCGCCATTGGCCACCTGCGGAAGGCGGGAACAAAGAGCAGCGCCGCGCCGCCATTGGCTCCCAGCAGAAGGCGGGGCTAGAGGGGCGCAGCGAGCGCGGCGATAGGCCGAAACCACCGGCGCGCTGCGCGCTGATTGGCTGAGCCCTCCCCCTTCAGCGCCGCGCTCCCGACAAGAGCCGCTTTTCACCGCCTCCCCCCCCCCCCCAACAACGAAAAAAAAACCGAAAAAAAAAAAGGAAATAAAACGAAAATAAATGAAAAAAAGAAAAGAAAAGGGAAAAACAAAACCAAATTTCTGCTTTATTGAACGCGGCGCGCGGAAAAGACCGTAGAGCTACCGGCAATTAAACGGGGGTTGGGGGGGGGGGGGGGGGGAGGAGGGGGGGGGGGTCCGAAAAAAGAGCCAAAAAAATAAAAAAAAATCGGGACCCCCCCCCCCCCCCCCAAAAAAGAGGGGATAAATAGGAAAAAAAAAACAACAAAAAAAAGGCCGAAATCGGGGCGTTTTGGGGTTGAAAAAGGGGGGGGGTTGGATTTTTGGGGTGAATTTTGGGGAATTTGGGCAAATCTGGGTGAAAAAATGGACATTTTTTGGGTCATTGCGGTGTCCAAAAATTAACGCTAAAATTTGGGTCCATTTTGGCGCTTTTTGGGGGTTTCTGAGTAGTTTTAAGGCCTCGAATCATAGGCTCAAATTTTGGGGCGAATTCTGGTGAATTTGGGCAAATTTGGGTGAAAAAATGGTCATTTTTGGGGTCATTGCGGTGTCCAAAAATTAACGCTAAAATTTGGGTCCATTTTGGGTCCATTTTGGGTCTTTTTGAGCACTTTTAGAGCCTCGAATCATAGAATCAAATTTTGGGGTAAATTCTGGTGAATTTGGGCAAATTTGGGTGAAAAATGGACATTTTTGAAGTCCTTGATGTGTCCAAAAATTAACACTAAAATTTGGGTCCATTTTGGGTCCATTTTGGGTCTTTTTGAGCACTTTTAGAGCCTCGAATCATAGAATCAAATTTGGGGGTGAATTCTGGTGAATTTGGGCAAAATTGGGTGAAAAATGGACATTTTTGGGTTCCTTCCAGTGTCCAAAAATTAATGCTAAAATTTGGGTCCATTTTGGGTCTTTTTGAGCACTTTTAGAGCCTCGAATCATAGGCTCCAATTTTGGGGTAAATTCTGGTGAATTTGGGCAAATTTGGGTCAAATTTTCGCCATTTTGGGTCAAATTTTGGAAATTTTGGGTCAAATTTGGGATTTTTGGGGTCATTTTGGGGTAAATTTGGGACTTTTTGGGGTCTCCACCCTCATTTATTTATGGGATCCTCATTGGGCTCCACATCAGTGACCCAAATTTGGGGCAAATTTCCGCCATTTTGGACAAATTTGGGTCCAATTTTCGCCATTTTGGGTCAAATTTTTGCCATTTTGGGGCAAATTTGGGTCAAATTTGGGATTTTTTTGGGGTCATTTTGGGGTAAATTTGGGACTTTTTGGGGTCTCCACCCTCATTTTTATTGGGTTCCCCCTTAATTCCCATTGGGGTCAACGCAAGAGACCCAAATGAGGCCCAAATTTGGGGCAAATTTCCGCCATTTTGGGCCAAATTTCCGCCATTTTGGAAAAATTCGGGTCCAATTTTTGCTATTTTGGGGCAAATTTTCACAATTTTGGACAAACTTGGGACCAATTTTCGCCATTTTGGAGCAAAATTCGGGTCCAATTTTCGCTATTTTGGGCCACATTTTCCGCCATTTTGGACAAATTTGGGTCCAATTTTTGCCATTTTGGAGCAAAATTCGGGTCCAATTTTCACTATTTTGGGCCAAATTTCTGCCATTTTGGAGCAAAATTCGGGGTCCAATTTTCGCTACTTTGGACAAATTTCCGCCATTTTGTACCAAAATTCAGGTCCAATTTCCACTATTTTGGGCCAAATTTCCACCATTTGGGGCAAATTTGGGCCAAATTTCTGCCATTTTGGACAAATTTGGGTCCAATTTTCGCTATTTTGGGCCAAATTTCCACCATTTTGAACCAAAATTCGGATCCAATTTTCACTATTTTGGATCCAATTTTTGCTATTTTGGGGCAAATTTTCCGCCATTTTGGACAAATTTGGGTCCAATTTTCATTATTTTGGGCCAAATTTTCGCTATTTTGGACAAATTCGGGTCTAATTTCCGCCATTTTGGGTCCAATTTTCGCCATTTTGGACAAATTTGGGTCCAATTTTTGCTATTTTGGGTCAAATTTCCACCATTTCAGACCAAAATTCGGGTCCAATTTTCGCTATTTTGGGTCAAATTTCTACCATTTTGGGTCCAATTTCCACCATTTTGGGTCCAAATTTCCACCATTTTGGACCAAATTCGGGTCCAATTTTCACAATTTTGGGCCAAATTTCTGCCATTTTGGACCAAATTCAGGTCCAATTTCTGCCATTTTGGCTCCAATTTCCACCATTTTGGCCAAATTTCCGCCATTTTGGACCAAATTCGGGTCCAATTTCCACCATTTTGGGCCAAATTTCTGCCATTTCAGACCAAAATTCGGGTCTAATTTCCACCATTTTGGGTCCAAATTTCCACCATTTTGACCAAATTTCCGCCATTTTGACCAAATTTGGGTCCAATTTCCACCATTTTGGGTCCTATTTTCGCCATTTTGGGTCAATTTTTCACCATTTCAGACCAAAATTCGGGTCCAATTTCCGCCATTTTGGGTCCAAATTTCCACCATTTTGGGTCCAAATTTCCGCCATTTTGGGTCCAAATTTCCACTATTTTGGACAAATTCAGGTCCAATTTCCACCATTTTGGGTCCAATTTTCACTATTTTGAGCCAAATTTCCGCCATTTTGGACAAATTCGGGTCCAATTTTTGATATTTTGGGTCCAAATTTCTCTATTCTGGGCCAAATTTCAGCCATTTTGGGTCCAATCTTCACCATTTTGGACAAATTCGGGTCCAATTTCCACCATTTTGGGTCCAAATTTCCACCACTTTGGGCCAAATTTCCGCCATTTTGGACAAATTCGGGTCCAATTTTTGCCATTTTGGCTCCAATTTCCGCCATTTTGGCCAAATTTCCGCCATTTTGGACAAATTCAGGTCCAATTTTCGCTACTTTGGGCCAAATTTCTGCCATTTTGGACCAAATTCAGGCCCAATTTCCGCCATTTTGGACCAAATTCAGGTCCAATTTCCACCATTTTGGGTCCAAATTTCCGCCATTTTGGGTCCAAATTTCCACCATTTTGGACCAAATTCGGGTCAAATTTTCACTATTTTGGGGCAAATTTCCGCCATTTTGGATCCAATCTTCACCATTTTGGACAAATTCGGGTCAAATTTTCACTATTTTGAGCCAAATTTCCGCCATTTTGGACAAATTCGGGTCCAATTTTTGCTATTTTGGGTCCAAATTTCCACCATTTTGGACCAAAATTCGGGTCCAATTTCCGCCATTTTGGCTCCAATTTCCGCCATTTTGGGGCCCCAAATCCCCCTTTTCCCCCCCCTCACCCCAAAAACCCCCCCACCAACCCCCCCCCAACCCCCCCCTCCCCCCCCCTTTCTTTCCCCACCACAACAACAACAACAACAAAAAAAAAACCACCAAAAAATTGGGTGAAAAAACCCCAAAAACGGTAAAGTCCGAAATGGGGGGGGGGGGGTTTGTAGGGGATTTTGGGGGGGGTTTTGGGGGGGGTTTTGGGGTCACTTCCTCTTCTTTTTGGGGGTGGCCCCACGCAGGCTGTGGGTCGCCGCCTTCCTCTTCCTCCCGCGCCCGCGCTCCTCCTCTTCCTCGTATTGGCTCTCGCGGTCGGCTTTTGGGGGGAAAAAGGGGGGATTATGGGTGAAAAAAGGGGATTATGGGAGGAAAAAAAGGGGGATTTTGGGGTTTATTTGGGGTGAAAAAGGGGGATTATGGGTGAAAAAAAGGGGGATTATGGGTGAAAAAAGGGGATTTTGGGGTTATTTGGGGTGAAAAAGGGGGATTATGGGTGAAAAAAAGGGGATTATGGGTGAAAAAATGGGGATTTTGGGGTTTTTGGGGTGAAAAAAGGGGATTTTGGGGGTTTTTGGATGATTTGGGGTGGAAAAAAAATGGGGATTTTGGGTGAAAAAAGGGGAGTTTGTGGGTTTTTGGGGGGGGAAAAAAGGGGATTTGGGGTGAAAAAAGGGGATTTTGGGTGATTTGGGGTGAAAAAAAGGGGATTTTGGGGGGGAAAAAGGGGATTATGGGGGGAAAAAAAGGGGATTTTGGGGTTATTTGTGGGGAAAAAGGGGATTTTGGGGGAAAAAAGGGGAGTTTGGGTGAAAAAGGGGATTTTGGGGTTGTTTTGGGGTGGAAAAGTGGGATTTGGGGGGAAAAAAGGGGATTTTGGGGGAATTTTGGGGGGAAAAAAGGGGATTTTGGGGGAAAAAAGGGGGATTTTGGGGGGAAAAAAGGGGGATTTTGGGGGTGATTTGGGGTGAAAAAAGGGGATTTTGGGGGGGTTTTGGGGTGAAAAAGGGGGATTTTGGGGGAAAAAAAAGGGGAATTGGGGTGAAAAAATGGGATTTGGGGTGAAAAAAGGGGATTATGGGGGGAAAAAAGGGGATTTTGGGGGGAAAAAGGGGATTATGGGGGGAAAAAAGGGGATTATGGGGGGAAAAAAGGGGATTTTTGGTGAAAAAATGGGGGTTTGGGGTGAAAAAAGGGGATTATGGGGGGAAAAAAAAGGGGATTTTGGGGGGAAAAAAAGGGATTATGGGGGGAAAAATGGAGATTATGGGGGGAAAAAAAGGGGATTTTGGGGGGGAAAAAGGGGATTATGGGGGGAAAAAGGGGATTTTGGGGGAAAAAATGGGGATTTTGGGGTGAAAAAATGGGGATTTTGGGGATTTTTGGATGATTTGGGGTGGAAAAAATGGGGATTTTCAGGGGAAAAAAAGGGGATTTGGGGTGGAAAAAGGGGATTTTGGGGTTTTGGGGGGTGAAAATATGGGGATTTTGGAGTTGTTTTGGGGTGAAAAAGGGGAGTTTGAGGTGAAAAAAGGGGATTATGGGGGAAAAAAAGGGGATTTTTGGGGGGAAAAAAGGGGATTTTGGGGGAAAAAAAGGGGAATTGGGGTGAAAAAATGGGATTATGGGGGAAAAAAAGGGATTATGGGGGGGAAAAAAGGGATTATGGGGGAAAAAAGGGGATTATGGGGGGAAAAAAGGGGATTTTGGGGGGAAAAAAGGGGATTTTGGGGTTTTTGGGGGTGAAAATATGGGGATTTTGGGGTTGTTTTGGGGGGAAAAAAGGGGATTTTGGGGGTGAAAAAATGTTTTTTTTTGGGGGTGAAAACATGGGGATTTTGGGGGGAAAAAGGGGGGATTTTGGGGGGGAAAAAGGGGATTTTGGGGGGTTTTGGGGGGAAAAAAGGGGATTTTCGGGGGAAAAAAAGGGGGTTTGGGGTGAAAAAATGGGGATTTTGGGTGAAAAAAGGGGATTTTGGGGTGATTTGGGGTAAAAAAAGGGGGATTTTGGGTTTTTTGGGGGAAAAAAAGGGGATTTTGGGGTTTTCCAGGGGTGAAAAAAGGGGATTTTGACACCAAAGACCCCAAAGTCCGCCATAGACCTCAATGTGTCCCCATAGACCCCAAAGTCCCCCATTGATCCCATGGACCCCATTGACCCCAAAGTTCCCCATAGACCCCATTGACCCCATAGAACCCCAAAGTTCCCCATAAGCCCCATAGACCCCAAAGTCCCCCATTAACCCCATTGGTCCCAGAGACCCATGGACCCCATTGACCCCACAGACCCCAAAGTTCCCCACAGACCCCATGGATCCCATTGACCCCACAGACCCTAATGTGTCCCCATTGACCCCATGGACCCCATTGACCCTATAGACCCCAAAGTTCCCCACAAACCCCATGGATCCCATAGACCCCAAAATGGCCCTATTGATCCCATAGACCCCAAAGTCATAGACCCCATTGATCCCATTGACCCCATAGTCCCCAAAGTCCCCTATGAACCCCATTGGTCCCACAGACCCCATAGACGCCCAAAGTTCCACACAGACCCCATGCACCCCATTGATCCCATAGACCCCAAAGTCCCCCATAGACCCCATGGAACCCATTGACCCTATAGACCCCAAAGTCCCCATAGACCCCCAATGATCCCAAAGTTCCCCATAGACCCTATGGACCCCATAGACCCCAAAGTCCCCCACTGACCCCAATGTGTCCCCATGGACCCCACTGACCCCATAGAACCCCAAAGTTCCCCACAGACCCCCATTGACCCCAAAGTCCCCCCATTAACCCCATTGGTCCCAGAGACCCATGGACCCCAGTGACCCCATGGACCCCGTTGACCCTATAGAGCCCAAAGTTCCCCATAGACCCCATGGATCCCATTGACCCCACAGACCCTAATGTGTCCCCATTGACCCCATGGACCCCATTGACCCTATAGAGCCCAAAGTTCCCCATAGACCCCATGGATCCCATTGACCCCACAGACCCTAATGTGTCCCCATTGACCCCATGGACCCCATTGACCCTATAGACCCCAAAGTTCCCCACAGACCCCATGGATCCCATAGACCCCAAAATGGCCCTATTGATCCCATAGACCCCAAAGTCATAGACCCCATTGATCCCATTGACCCCATAGTCCCCAAAGTCCCCTATGAACCCCATTGGTCCCACAGACCCCATAGACGCCCAAAGTTCCACACAGACCCCATGCACCCCATTGATCCCATAGACCCCAAAGTCCCCCATAGACCCCATAAACCCCAAAGTCCCCCATAAACCCCAAAGTCCCCCACTGACCCCAATGTGTCCCCATGGACCCCATTGACCCCATAGAACCCCAAAGTTCCCCATAGACTCCATGGAACCCATTGACCCTATAGACCCCAAAGTCCCCATAGACCCCAATGATCCCAAAGTTCCCCATAGACCCTATGGACCCCATAGACCCCAAAGTCCCCCACTGACCCCAATGTGTCCCCATGGACCCCACTGACCCCATAGAACCCCAAAGTTCCCCACAGACCCCATTGACCCCAAAGTCCCCCATTAACCCCATTGGTCCCAGAGACCCATGGACCCCAGTGACCCCATGGACCCCGTTGACCCTATAGAGCCCAAAGTTCCCCATAGACCCCATGGATCCCATTGACCCCACAGACCCTAATGTGTCCCCATTGACCCCATGGACCCCATTGACCCTATAGAGCCCAAAGTTCCCCATAGACCCCATGGATCCCATTGACCCCACAGACCCTAATGTGTCCCCATTGACCCCATGGACCCCATTGACCCTATAGAGCCCAAAGTTCCCCATAGACCCCATGGATCCCATTGACCCCACAGACCCTAATGTGTCCCCATTGACCCCATGGACCCCATTGACCCTATAGACCCCAAAGTTCCCCACAGACCCCATGGATCCCATAGACCCCAAAATGGCCCTATTGATCCCATAGACCCCAAAGTCATAGACCCCATTGATCCCATTGACCCCATAGTCCCCAAAGTCCCCTATGAACCCCATTGGTCCCACAGACCCCATAGACGCCCAAAGTTCCACACAGACCCCATGCACCCCATTGATCCCATAGACCCCAAAGTCCCCCATAGACCCCATAAACCCCAAAGTCCCCCATAAACCCCAAAGTCCCCCACTGACCCCAATGTGTCCCCATGGACCCCATTGACCCCATAGAACCCCAAAGTTCCCCATAGACTCCATGGAACCCATTGACCCTATAGACCCCAAAGTCCCCATAGACCCCAATGATCCCAAAGTTCCCCATAGACCCTATGGACCCCATAGACCCCAAAGTCCCCCACTGACCCCAATGTGTCCCCATGGACCCCACTGACCCCATAGAACCCCAAAGTTCCCCACAGACCCCATTGACCCCAAAGTCCCCCATTAACCCCATTGGTCCCAGAGACCCATGGACCCCAGTGACCCCATGGACCCCGTTGACCCTATAGAGCCCAAAGTTCCCCATAGACCCCATGGATCCCATTGACCCCACAGACCCTAATGTGTCCCCATTGACCCCATGGACCCCATTGACCCTATAGAGCCCAAAGTTCCCCATAGACCCCATGGATCCCATTGACCCCACAGACCCTAATGTGTCCCCATTGACCCCATGGACCCCATTGACCCTATAGAGCCCAAAGTTCCCCATAGACCCCATGGATCCCATTGACCCCACAGACCCTAATGTGTCCCCATTGACCCCATGGACCCCATTGACCCTATAGACCCCAAAGTTCCCCACAGACCCCATGGATCCCATAGACCCCAAAATGGCCCTATTGATCCCATAGACCCCAAAGTCATAGACCCCATTGATCCCATTGACCCCATAGTCCCCAAAGTCCCCTATGAACCCCATTGGTCCCACAGACCCCATAGACGCCCAAAGTTCCACACAGACCCCATGCACCCCATTGATCCCATAGACCCCAAAGTCCCCCATAGACCCCATAAACCCCAAAGTCCCCCATAAACCCCAAAGTCCCCCACTGACCCCAATGTGTCCCCATGGACCCCATTGACCCCATAGAACCCCAAAGTTCCCCATAGACTCCATGGAACCCATTGACCCTATAGACCCCAAAGTCCCCATAGACCCCAATGATCCCAAAGTTCCCCATAGACCCTATGGACCCCATAGACCCCAAAGTCCCCCACTGACCCCAATGTGTCCCCATGGACCCCACTGACCCCATAGAACCCCAAAGTTCCCCACAGACCCCATTGACCCCAAAGTCCCCCATTAACCCCATTGGTCCCAGAGACCCATGGACCCCAGTGACCCCATGGACCCCGTTGACCCTATAGAGCCCAAAGTTCCCCATAGACCCCATGGATCCCATTGACCCCACAGACCCTAATGTGTCCCCATTGACCCCATGGACCCCATTGACCCTATAGAGCCCAAAGTTCCCCATAGACCCCATGGATCCCATTGACCCCACAGACCCTAATGTGTCCCCATTGACCCCATGGACCCCATTGACCCTATAGAGCCCAAAGTTCCCCATAGACCCCATGGATCCCATTGACCCCACAGACCCTAATGTGTCCCCATTGACCCCATGGACCCCATTGACCCTATAGACCCCAAAGTTCCCCACAGACCCCATGGATCCCATAGACCCCAAAATGGCCCTATTGATCCCATAGACCCCAAAGTCATAGACCCCATTGATCCCATTGACCCCATAGTCCCCAAAGTCCCCTATGAACCCCATTGGTCCCACAGACCCCATAGACGCCCAAAGTTCCACACAGACCCCATGCACCCCATTGATCCCATAGACCCCAAAGTCCCCCATAGACCCCATAAACCCCAAAGTCCCCCATAAACCCCAAAGTCCCCCACTGACCCCAATGTGTCCCCATGGACCCCATTGACCCCATAGAACCCCAAAGTTCCCCATAGACTCCATGGAACCCATTGACCCTATAGACCCCAAAGTCCCCATAGACCCCAATGATCCCAAAGTTCCCCATAGACCCTATGGACCCCATAGACCCCAAAGTCCCCCACTGACCCCAATGTGTCCCCATGGACCCCACTGACCCCATAGAACCCCAAAGTTCCCCACAGACCCCATTGACCCCAAAGTCCCCCATTAACCCCATTGGTCCCAGAGACCCATGGACCCCAGTGACCCCATGGACCCCGTTGACCCTATAGAGCCCAAAGTTCCCCATAGACCCCATGGATCCCATTGACCCCACAGACCCTAATGTGTCCCCATTGACCCCATGGACCCCATTGACCCTATAGAGCCCAAAGTTCCCCATAGACCCCATGGATCCCATTGACCCCACAGACCCTAATGTGTCCCCATTGACCCCATGGACCCCATTGACCCTATAGAGCCCAAAGTTCCCCATAGACCCCATGGATCCCATTGACCCCACAGACCCTAATGTGTCCCCATTGACCCCATGGACCCCATTGACCCTATAGACCCCAAAGTTCCCCACAGACCCCATGGATCCCATAGACCCCAAAATGGCCCTATTGATCCCATAGACCCCAAAGTCATAGACCCCATTGATCCCATTGACCCCATAGTCCCCAAAGTCCCCTATGAACCCCATTGGTCCCACAGACCCCATAGACGCCCAAAGTTCCACACAGACCCCATGCACCCCATTGATCCCATAGACCCCAAAGTCCCCCATAGACCCCATAAACCCCAAAGTCCCCCATAAACCCCAAAGTCCCCCACAGACCCCAATGTGTCCCCATGGACCCCATTGACCCCATAGAACCCCAAAGTTCCCCATAGACTCCATGGAACCCATTGACCCTATAGACCCCAAAGTCCCCATAGACCCCAATGACCCCAAAGTTCCCCATAGACCCTATGGACCCCATAGACCCCAAAGTCCCCCACTGACCCCAATGTGTCCCCATGGACCCCACTGACCCCATAGAACCCCAAAGTCCCCCATAGACCCCATTGACCCCAAAGTCCCCCATGAACCTCATTGGTCCCACAGACCCCATAGACCCCCAAAGTTCCCCATAGAACCCCAAAGTTCCCCATAGACCCCATTGACTCCAATGTCCCCACTGATCCCATAGACCCCAAAGTTCCCCATAGGCCCCACTGACCCTATTGCCCCACTGATCCCAATGCCCCCACTGACCCCAATGTCCCCACTGACCCCATTGACCCCAAAGTCCCCATTGACCCCAATGCCCCCATTGACCCCAATGTCCCCATCGACCCCTTTGACCCCAATCTCCACATTGACCCCAATCTCCATATTGACCCCATTGACCCCAATGTCCCCACTGACCCCATTGACCCCAAAGTCCCCATTGACCCCATTCAACCCAATGCCCCCATTCAACCCAATGCCCCCCAATGACCCCATAGACCCCACTGACCCCAATGTCCCCACAGACCCCACTGACCTCAATCCCCCCATTGACCCCAATCCCATAGACCCCCAAAGTCCCCCATTGACCCCACTGACCTTCATTGACCCCATTGCCCCTATTGACCCCATTGACCCCAACGCCCCCACTGACCCCAATGTCCCCATCGACCCCTTTGACCCCAATCTCCATATTGACCCCAATCTCCATATTGACCCCACAGACCCCAATGTCCCCAACGCCCCCACTGACCCCAACGCCCCCATTGGCCCCAATGTCCCCATTGACCCGACTGACCCCAATGCCCCCATTGACCCCAACATCCCCATTGACCCCAAAGACCCCCACTGACCCCCATGTCCCCAATGTCCCCATTGACCCCAATGCCCCCATTGACCCCACTGACCCCAATGCCCCCATTGACCCCAATGCCCCCCATGCCCCCATTGACCCCAATCTCCATATTGACCCCAAAGTCCCCATTGACCCCAATGCCCCCATTGATCCCAATGCCCCCAATGACCCCATAGACCCCACTGACCCCCCAGACCCCAAACCCGCCCCCTTCACACCTTTCCTGGCCTCCTCCTCCAGCTCATCCCAATCCTTGCCGCTCTCCTCTTCACTGCCCAGCGACTCCTTGGAATATTCTGGGGTGAAAAAGGGCAAAATTGGGTCAAATCCACCCTGCAGGGGACGACCCCAAAGTTTGGGATCCGACCGCTGGGTTTGGGGTCGTGGAAACGTCGTTTTTGGGGTCAAAATTGATGGGATTTCAGGACTTCAGAACCTCAATTTTTGGGTCTAAACTGATGGGATTTCAGGTCTTTGGGATCTCAATTTTTTGGGTCAAAATTGATGGGATTTCGGGTCTTCAGAACCTCAATTTTTGGGGCCAAATTTATGGGATTTTGGGTCTTCATAACCTCAATTTTTTGGGTCAAAATTGATGGGATTTCGGGTCTTCAGAACCTCAATTTTTGGGGCCAAATTTAAAGGATTTCAGGTCTTCAGAACCTCAATTTTTTGGGGCCAAATTTATGGGATTTCAGATCTTCAGAATCCCAATTTTATGGGTCAAAATTGATGGGATTTGGGGTCTACAGAACCTCAATTTTTGGGTCAAAATTGATGGGATTTGGGGTCTACAGAACCTCAATTTTTGGGTCAAAATTGATGGGATTTCGGGTCTTTGGAACCTCAATTTTTTGGGGCCAAATTTAAAGGATTTCAGGTCTTCAGGACCTCAATTTTTGGGTACAAATTTATAGGATTTTGGGTCTCCAGAACCTCAATTTTTGGGGCCAAATTTAAAGGATTTCAGGTCTTCAGAACCTCAATTTTTTGGATCAAAATTGATGAGATTTGGGGTCTACAGAACCTCAATTTTTTGGGGCCAAATTTAAGGGATTTTGGGTCTTCAGAATCCCAAATATTTGGGTCAAGATTTATGGGATTTCGGGTCTTCAGAACCTCAATTTTTTGGGTCAAAATTGATGGGATTTCAGGTCTTTGGGACCTCAATTTTTGGGTATAAATTTATGGGATTTCGGGTCTTCAGAACCTCAATTTTTGGGGCCAAATTTATGGGATTTCAGGTCTTCAGGTCCTCAATTTTTGGGTCAAAATTGATGGGATTTCAGGTCTTCAGAACCTCAATTTTTGGGGCCAAATTTATGGGATTTCGGGTCTTCAGAACCTCAATTTTTTGGGTCAAAATTGATGGGATTTTGGGTCTCCAGAACCTCAATTTTTGGGTACAAATTTAAAGGATTTCAGGTCTACAGAACCTCAATTTTTGGGTCAAAATTGATGGGATTTCGGGTCTTCAGAACCTCAATTTTTTGGGTCAAAATTGATGGGATTTTGGGTCTTCAGAACCTCAATTTTTAGGGTCAAAATTGATGGGATTTGGGGTCTTTAGAATCCCAAATTTTTGGGTCTAAATTTGTGGGATTTCGGGTCTCCAGAACCTCAATTTTTGGGTACAAATTTATGGGATTTTGGGTCTTCAGAACCTCAATTTTTTGGGGCCAAATTTAAGGGATTTCAGGTCTTCAGAACCTCAATTTTTGGGGTCAAATTTAAAGGATTTCAGGTCTTCAGAACCTCAATTTTTGGGGTCAAAATTGATGGGATTTGGGGTCTTCAGAACCTCAATTTTTGGGGCCAAATTTAAAGGATTTCAGGTCTTCAAAACCTCAATTTTTGGGTCAAAATTGATGGGATTTCGA
The DNA here is from genome assembly GCF_023343835.1 of Lagopus muta. NCBI lineage: Eukaryota > Metazoa > Chordata > Aves > Galliformes > Phasianidae > Lagopus > Lagopus muta. The sequence goes on from NC_064467.1 coordinate 63,104, forward strand.
GTCTTCGGGACCTCAATTTTTGGGGCCAAATTGATGGGATTTTGTGCCTTCAGAACCCCAATTTTTGGGTCTAAATTGATGGGATTTTGGGCCTTCCGAACCTCAATTTTTTGGTGCCAATTTTAAAGGATTTTGGGTCTTCAGGACCTCAATTTTTGGGTCTAAATTGATGGGATTTCAGATCTTCAGAACCTCAATTTTTTTGGGGCCAAATTTGATGGGATTTCGGGTCTCCAGAACCTCAATTTTTGGGTACAAATTTATGGGATTTTGGGTCTTCATGACCTCAATTTTGGGTCAAAATTGATGGGATTTGGGGTCTACAGAACCTCAATTTTTGGGTCAAAATTGATGGGATTTCAGGTCTTTGGGACCTCAATTTTTGGGGCCAAATTTAAGGGATTTTTGGTCTTCAGAACCTCAATTTTTGGGTCAAAATTGATGGGATTTGGGGTCTTCAGAACCTCAATTTTTTCGGTCAAAATTGATGGGATTTGGGGTCTTCAGAACCTCAATTTTTTGGGTCAAAATTGATGGGATTTCAGGTCTTTGGGGCCTCAATTTTTGGGGCCAAATTTATGGGATTTTGGGTCTTCAGAACCTCAATTTTTGGGTCAAAATTGATGGGATTTCAGGTCTTTGGGACCTCAATTTTTGGGGCCAAATTTATGGGATTTCGGGTCTTCAGAACCTCAATTTTTAGGGTCAAAATTGATGGGATTTGGGGTCTTCAGAACCTCAATTTTTTGGGTCAAAATTGATGGGATTTCAGGTCTTTGGGGCCTCAATTTTTGGGGCCAAATTTATGGGATTTTGGGCCTCCAGAACCCCAATTTTTGGGTCATTTTGGGTCGATTTTGGGGGATTTTCTTTGCTTTCCTCACCCGACTCTTCGGCCTCAGAGGAATAATCTTCATCGCTGTCCTCCTCCTCTTCCTCATAGTCCTCCTCCGATGGGTTGAAGGTTTCGTCCTCCATCTCCGATTCTGATTCCCCCACCTCCGCCTCGCTGCCCTGCGGGGCCCCAAAAACACCCAAAATTCACCCAAAAACACCCAAAAACACCCAAATTCACCCAAAATTCACCCAAAAACACCCAAATTCACCCAAAATTCACCCAAAATCACCCAAAATTCACCCAAAATTCACCCAAAATTGGACCCAATGGGTTCTGGTGTCACCAAGGTCCCCAAATTGGCCCCCAAATTGGACACAAATGGCCCCAAAATGGCCCAAAATTGGACACAAAAGGCCCCAAAATGGCCCAAATTGATCCAAATTAGACCCAAAATGGACCCAAATTGACCCAAAATGGTCCCAAATTGACCCAAAATTGACCCAAAATTGGACCCAATGGGTTCCGGTGTCACCAATGTCCCCAAATTGGCCCCAAAATGGCCCCAAAATGTCCCCAAATTGGCCCCAAAATGGCCCCAAAAACACCCAAAATGGCCCAAATTAGACCCAATATGACCCAAATTAGACCCAAAATGGACCCAAATTGACCCAAAATGGCCCCAAATTGACCCAAATTGGACCCAAAATTGGACCCAATGGGTTCTGGTGTCACCAATGTCCCCAAATTGGACCCAAAATTGGACCCAAAATGGCCCCAAATTGACCCAAATGTCCCCATTGACCCCACTGACCCCATTCACCCCCCATATCCCCATTGACCCCAATGCTCCCAACGCCCCCATTGACCCCCATGTACCCCATTGACCCCGAAGTCCCCATTGACCCCAATGCCCCCATTGACCCCACTGACCTCAATGTCCCCATTGACCCCAAAGTCCCCATTCACCCCATTCACCCCCATGTCCCCATTGACCCCAATACCTCCATTGACCCCATTCACCCCCATGTACCCCATTGACCCTAAAGTCCCCATTGACCCCAGTGTCCCCACTGACCCCATAGACTCCAGTGCCCCCATTGACCCCAATGTTCCCAGTGCCCCCATTGACCCCACTGCCCCCAATGTCCCCATTCATCCCCATGTCCCCATTGATCCTAATGCCACATTGACCCCAAAGCCCCCACTGACCCCAACGTCCCCATTGAACCCATTGCCCCCATTGACCCCCATGTCCCCATTGACCCCAATACCCCCATTGACCCCAATGCCCCCAAAGTCCCCAATGCCTCCAATGACCCCAATGTCCCAAGTGCCCCCATTGACCCCAATACCTCCATTGACCCCCATTGACCCCAATGTCCCCATTGACCCCACTGACCCCAATGACCCCCATTGACCCCAATACCTCCATTGACCCCCATTGACCCCAGTGTCCCCACTGACCCCACTGACCCCCAACGTCCCCATTAAACCCATTGCCCCCATTGACCCCACTGCCCCCAATGTCCCCACTCATCCCCATGTCCCCATTGATCCTAATGCCACACTGACCCCAAAGCCCCCACTGACCCCATTGACCCCAAAGCCCCCACTGACCCCAACGTCCCCATTGAACCCACTGCCCCCATTGACCCCAATGTCCCCATTGGCCCCCAATGCCCCCACAGACCCTAAAGTCCCCATTGACCCCAATACCCCCATTGACCCCCATTGACCCCAATGCCCCCAAAGCCTCCAATGACCCCAATGTCCCAAGTGCCCCCATTGACCCCCACTGACCCCATTGCCCCCATAGACCCCATGGACTCCATTGCCCCTATTGCCCCCACTGACCCCCAATGCCCCCATTGACCCCAATGCCCCCATTGACCCCATTGATCTGATTGCCTCTATTGACCTCAATGCCCCCATTGACCCCACTGACCCAACACCCCCATTGACCCCAATGTCCCCACTGCCCCCATTGGCCCCAAAGCCCCATTGACCCCAAAGTCCCCACTGCCCCCATTGCCCCCATTGACCCCAAAGTCCCCACTGCCCCCATTGCCCCCATTGACCCCAACACCCCCATTGACCCCACTGACCCCAACGGCCCCATTGACCCCAACAACCCCATTAAACCCATTGACCCCAATGCCCCCAACGCCCCCATTGACCCCAAGTCCCCAATGCCCCCATTGACCCCAATGCCCCCATTGACCCCAACGTCCCCATTGCCCCTATTGCCCCCACTGACCCCAATGCCCCCACTGACCCCACTGACTCCCTTCACCCCAATGCCCCCACTGCCCCCATTGACCCCAACGCTTCCATTGATCCCAATGCCCCCATTGACCCCAAAGTCCCCATTGCCCCCATTGACCCCAAAGTCCCCATTGCCCCCATTGACCCCAATGCCCTCATTGACCCCAACGTCCCCATTGCCCCTATTGCCCCCACTGACCCCAATGTCCCCATTGACCCCAACGTCCCCACTGCCCCTATTGCCCCCACTGACCCCATTGACCCCATTGACCCCAAAGCCCCCATTGACCCCAATGCCCCCATTGACCCCATGGACTCCATTGCCCCTATTGCCCCCACTGACCCCAAAGTCCCCATTGCCCCCAATACCTCCATTGCCCCCATTGACCCCACTGACCCCAACGCCCCCATTAAACCCATTGACCCCAATGCCCCCAACGCCCCCATTGACCCCAAGTCCCCACTGCCCCCACTGCGCCCATTGACCCCAATGCCCCCATTGACGCCATTGACCCCAACGTTCCCATTGCCCCCATTGACCCCAACGTCCCCATTGCCCCTATTGCCCCCACTGACCCCAATGTCCCCACTGACCCCATTGCCCCCATTGACCCCAATGCCCCCATTGACCCCAACGTCCCCATTGCCCCTATTGCTCCCACTGACCCCAATGTCCCCATTGACCCCATTGCCCCCAACGCTTCCATTGATCCCAATGCCCCCATTGACCCCAACACCCCCATTGCCCCCATTGACCCCAAAGTCCCCATTGCCCCCATTGACCCCAAAGTCCCCATTGCCCCCATTGACCCCAATGCCCCCATTGACCCCAACGTCCCCATTGCCCCTATTGCCCACACTGACCCCAATGTCCCCATTGACCCCAACGTCCCCACTGCCCCTATTGCCCCCACTGACCCCATTGACCCCATTGACCCCAAAGCCCCCATTGACCCCAATGCCCCCATTGACCCCATGGACTCCATTGCCCCTATTGCCCCCACTGATCCCAAAGTCCCCATTGCCCCCCAATACCTCCATTGCCCCCATTGACCCCAATGCCCCCAACGCCCCCATTGACCCCAAGTCCCCACTGCCCCCATTGACCCCAAGTCCCCACTGCCCCCACTGCGCCCATTGACCCCAATGCCCCCATTGCCCCCACTGACCCCAATGCCCCCATTGCCCCCATTGACCCCAACATCCCCATTGAACCCATTGACCCCAATGCCCCCAATGTCCCCATTGCCCCTATTGCCCCCACTGACCCCAATGCCCCCACTGACTCCCTTCACCCCAATGCCACCATTGACCCCATTGACCCCAACGCCCCCAATTCCCCCATTGCCCCCATTGACCCCAACGCCCCCATTGAACCCAATGCCCCCACTGCCCCCATTGGCCCCAAAGTCCCCAATGCCCCCATTGACCCCCAATGCCCCCATTGACCCCAATGCCTCCAATGACCCCAAAGCCCCCATTGCCCCCATTGACCCCAATGTCCCCACTGACCCCATTGACCCCCAACGTCCCCATTGAACCCAATGCCCCCATTGACCCCGCTGACCCCACTGACCCCAATGTTCCCATTGCCCCTATTGCCCCCATTGACCCCAAAGTCCCCAATGCCCCCACTGACCCCAATGCCCCCATTGCCCCCATTGACCCCAACATCCCCATTGAACCCATTGACCCCAATGCCCCCAATGTCCCCATTGCCCCTATTGCCCCCACTGACCCCAACGCCCCCAATTCCCCCATTGACCCCAACGCCCCCATTGAACCCAATGTCCCCAAAGTCCCCAATGTCCCCATTGCCCCCATTGACCCCAACGCTTCCATTGATCCCATTGCCCCCATTGACCCGAAAGTCCCCAATGTCCCCAATGCCCCCATTGCCCCCATTGCCCCCACTGACCCCAAACCCCTCACCTCCCCCTCGGGCTCCAGGAAGCTCCACCCCCCCTGCTCGAAGAAACCTTCGGGGTCGTCCACGATGGTCTTCATGATTTTGGTCCAGTTCAGGGACTGCACCCCTTCCGTGTACTTGAGATCGCAGGAGCTGTGGGGACAGCGACCCCAAAACCAGTTTTTGGGGGGGGAAAACCCCAAAGTTTTGGGGTCCCGCGCCAAATCCCAAGGTTTGGGGTTTTGGGGTTGTTGGAATCCTGAAGTTTGGGGTTTTTGGGGTCATTCGAAACCCAAAGTTTGGGGTTTTTGGGGTCTTAGGGATCCAAAATTTTGGGGGTTTTTGGGGTCGTTGGAATCCTAAAGGTTTGGGGTTTTTGGGGTCTTTGGGATCCTAAAGGTTTGGGGTTTTGGGGGTCGCTGGAATCCTTAAGTTTTGGGGTTTTTGGGGTCATTGGGATCCCAAAGTTTTGGGGTCATTGGAATCCCAAGGTTTTGGGGTTGTTGGGATCCCAAAGTTTTGGGGTTTTTGGGGTCGTTGGGATCCCAAAGTTTTGGGGTTTTGGGGTCATTGGAATCCTAAAGCTTTGGGAAATGGAAATCCTAAAGGTTTGGGGTTTTTGGGGTCACTGGAATCCCAAAGTTTTGGGGCCATTGGAATCCCAAGGTTTTGGGGTTTTTGGGGTCTTTGGGATCCCAAAGTTTTGGGGTCGTTGGGATCCCAAAGTTTGGGGTTTTGGGGTCATTGGAATCCTTAAGTTTTGGGGTCGTTGGAATCCTAAAGGTTTGGGGTTTTGGGGGTCATTGGAATCCTTAAGTTTTGGGGTTGTTGGAATCCCAAAGTTTGGGGATTTTTGGGGTCTTTGGAATCCCAAAGTTTTGGGGTTTTGGGGTCATTGGAATCCTTAAGTTTTGGGGTTTTGGGGTCCTTGGGATCCCAAAGTTTGGGGTTTTTGGGGTCTTTGGGATCCTAAAGGTTTGGGGTTTTGGGGGTCGCTGGAATCCTTAAGTTTTGGGGTTTTTGGGTCTTTGGGATCCCAAAGTTTTGGGGTTTTGGGGTCATTGGGATCCCAAAGTTTTGGGGTCGTTGGAATCCTAAAGGTTTGGGGTTTTTGGGGTCTTTGGGATCCTTAAGTTTTGGGGTTTTGGGGTCCTTGGGATCCCAAAGTTTGGGGTTTTTGGGGTCATTGGAATCCTTAAGTTTTGGGGTCGTTGGAATCCTAAAGGTTTGGGGTTTTGGGGGTCATTGGAATCCTTAAGTTTTGGGGTTGTTGGAATCCCAAAGTTTGGGGATTTTTGGGGTCTTTGGAATCCCAAAGTTTTGGGGTTTTGGGGTCTTTGGGATCCTTAAGTTTTGGGGTTTTGGGGTCCTTGGGATCCCAAAGTTTGGGGTTTTTGGGGTCTTTGGGATCCCAAAGTTTTGGGGTTTTGGGGGTCATTGGAATCCTAAAGCTTTGGGAAATGGAAATCCTAAAGTTTAGGGTTTTTGGGGTCTTTGGGATCCCAAAGTTTTGGGGTTTTGGGGGTCATTGGAATCCTTAAGTTTTGGGGTTGTTGGAATCCTAAAGTTTGGGGTTTTTGGGGTCTTTGGGATCCCAAAGTTTTGGGGTTTTTGGGGTCTTTGGGATCCTGAAGTTTTGGGGTTTTTGGGGTCTTTGGGATCCCAAATTTTGGGGTTTTTGGGGTCGTTGGAATCCCAAAGTTTTGGGGTTTTTGGGGTCTTTGGAATCCTAAAGTTTGGGGTTTTTGGGGTCGTTGGGATCCCAAAGTTTTGGGGTTTTGGGGTCATTGGAATCCTAAAGCTTTGGGAAATGGAAATCCTAAAGGTTTGGGTTCATTGGAATCCCAAAGTTTGGGGTTTTTGGGGTCTTTGGGATCCCAAAGTTTTGGGGTTTTGGGATCATTGGGATCCTTAAGTTTTGGGGCTGTTGGAATCCTGAAGTTTGGGGTTTTTGGGGTCTTTGGAATCCCAAAGTTTTGGGGTTTTTGGGGTCTTTTTGGGGTGTTTTTGGGGTTTTTGGGGTCTTTTTGGGGTGTTTTTGGGGTCTTTTTGGGGTTTTTGGGGTGTTTTTGGGGTCTTTTTGGGGTCTTTTTGGGGTTTTTGGGGTGTTTTTGGGGTCCCCACTTGAGCCACTCCTTGATGGGGTCCAGGGAGGCGACGGGGATGGCGTTGATCATGGTGACTTTTCGGCTGTAGTCCTTGTAGACGATGACCATGTCGAAGTTCTTGAGGTGGAACTGAACCCTTTCAAAGTGGATCAGCTCCACCTCGTCCAACGTCACCACGAAGGGAGGCTGGATTTGGGTTTTTGGGGGGGGGAAAAAGGGGGAGATTTGGGGCATTAAAATGAGATGGAATGCACAGCAAAAATGAGGACAAAATGACCAAAATCCACCCCAAAATGAGGCCAAAACCACCCCAAAATGAGGCCAAATTCACCTCCAAAATGACCCCAAATCCAACCCCCAAAATGACCCCAAAATGCCCCAAATCCACCCCAAAATGAGGCCAAATCCACCCCAAAATGACCCCAAATGAATGAACCCAAATCCCCCCCAAAATGACCGAAATCCACCCCAAAATGCCCCAAATCCCCAACAAAATGACCCAAATCCACCCCAAAATGAGGCCAAATCCAACCCAAAATGAGGCCAAATCCAACCCCAAAATGACCCCAAATTCACCTCCAAGATGACCCCAAATCCACCCCAAAATGAGCCCAAAATCCCCCAAATCCAAGGAAAAATGAACCCAAAATGACCCCAAATCCAACCCCAAAATGAGGCCAAATCCACCCCAAAATGAGGCCAAAATGACCCCAAATCCACCCCAAAATGACCCCAAAATGCCCCAAATCCACCCCAAAATGACCCCAAATCCAACCTCAAAATTACCCAAAATCCAATCCCAAAATGACCCCAAATCCCCAACAAAATGAACCCAAATCCACCCCAAAATGAGGCCAAAATACCCCAAATCCAACCCCAAAATGACCCCAAATCCAACCCAAAATGACCCCAAATCCAACCCCAAAATGACCCCAAATCCAACCCCAAAATGAGGCCAAATCCACCCCAAAATGAGCCCAAAATCCCCCAAATCCAAGGAAAAATGACCCCAAAATGACCCCAAATCCATCCCCAAAATGACCCCAAATGAATGACCCAAAATCCCCAACAAAATGAGGCCAAATACACCCCAAAATGACCCCAAATCCACCCCAAAATGAGGCCAAAATGACCGAAATCCACCCCAAAATGACCCCAAATCCACCCCAAATCCAACCCCCAAAATGAGGCCAAATCCACCCCAAAATGAGGCCAAAATGACCCCAAATCCAACCCCAAAATGAGGCCAAATTCACCTCCAAAATGACCCCAAATCCAACCCCAAAATGAGCCCAAATCCAAGGAAAAATGAGCCTGAATGAATGACCCCAAATCCCCAGCAAAATGAGGCCAAATCCACCCGAAAATGACCCCAAATGCAACCCCAAAATGACCCCAAATTCACCCCAAAATGACCCCAAATCCACCCCAAAATGACCCCAAATCCAACCCCAAAATGACCCCAAATTCGCCACCAAAATGACCCCAAATCCCCAGCAAAATGAGGCCAAATCCACCCCAAAATGAGGCCAAAATGCCCCAAATCCAACCCCAAAATGACCCCAAAATGACCCCAAATCCAAGGAAAAATGAACCCAAAATGAACCCAAATCCAACCCCAAAATGACCCCACATCCAACCCCAAAATGACCCCAAATCCACCCCAAAATGGCCCCAAAATGACCCAAATGCACCCCAAAATGACCCCAAAATGACCCCAAATCTACCCCAAAATGCCCCAAATCCAACCCCAAAATGCCCCAAATCCACCCCAAAATGACCCAAATCCCCCAAATCCAAGGAAAAATGAACCCAAAATGAACCCAAATCCAACCCCAAAATGACCCCAAAATGAGCCCAAATCCACCCCAAAATGAGCCCAAAATGACCCAAATCCAAGGAAAAATGACCCCAAAATGACCTCAAATCCAACCCCCAAAATGACCCCAAATTCAACCCCAAAATGACCCCAAATCCAACCCCAAAATGAGGCCAAATCCACCCCAAAATCCCCCAAATCCAAGGAAAAATGACCCCAAAATGACCCCAAATCCACCCCAAAATGACCCCAAATGAATGACCCCAAATCCCCAATAAAATGAGGCCAAATCCAACCCCAAAATGACCCCAAATTCGCCTTCAAAATGAACCCAAATCCACCCCAAAATGAGGCCAAAATGACCCCAAATCCAACCCCAAAATGACCCCAAATCCAACCCAAAATGACCCCAAATCCAACCCAAAATGACCCCAAATCCACCCCAAAATGACCCCAAATCCAACCCCAAAATGACCCCAAATTCGCCACCAAAATGACCCCAAAATGACCCCAAATCCCCAGCAAAATGAGGCCAAATCCACCCCAAAATGAGGCCAAAATGCCCCAAATCCAACCCCAAAATGACCCCAAAATGACCCCAAATCCAAGGAAAAATGAACCCAAAATGAACCCAAATCCAACCCCAAAATGACCCCAAATCCAACCCCAAAATGACCCCAAATCCACCCCAAAATGGCCCCAAAATGACCCAAATGCACCCCAAAATGACCCCAAAATGACCCCAAATCTACCCCAAAATGCCCCAAATCCAACCCCAAAATGCCCCAAATCCACCCCAAAATGACCCAAATCCCCCAAATCCAAGGAAAAATGAACCCAAAATGAACCCAAATCCAACCCCAAAATGACCCCAAAATGAGCCCAAATCCAATCCCAAAATGACCCCAAAATGACCCCAAATCCCCCAAATCCAAGGAAAAATGAACCCAAAATGACCCCAAATGAATGACCCCAAATCCCCAACAAAATGACCCCAAATCCAATCCCAAAATGATCCCAAATTTGCCTCCAAAATGACCCCAAATCCACCCCAAAATGACCCCAAATCCAACCCCAAAATGACCCCAAAATGAGCCCCAACTTCCCCAAATCTAAGGAAAAATGACCCCAAAATGACCCCAAATTCAACCCCAAAATGACCCCAAATCCAACCCCAAAATGAGGCCAAATCCACCCCAAAATGAGCCCAAAATCCCCCAAATCCAAGGAAAAATGACCCCAAAATGACCCCAAATGAATGACCCCAAATCCCCAATAAAATGAGGCCAAATCCAACCCCAAAATGACCCCAAATTCGCCTTCAAAATGAACCCAAATCCACCCCAAAATGAGGCCAAAACTGACCCCAAATCCAACCCCAAAATGACCCCAAATCCACCCCAAAATGACCCCAAATCCAACCCCAAAATGACCCCAAATCCAACCCCAAAATGACCCCAAAAAGACCCCAAATCCACCCCAAAATGCCCCAAATCCACCCCAAAATGACCCCAAATCCAACCCCAAAATGACCCCAAACCCCCCCAAAATGACCCAAATCCCCCCCGAAAAACACCCTAAAATGACCCCAAATCCAACCCCAAAATGACCCCAAATCCAACCCCCAAAATGACCCAAATCCCCCCCAAAATGACCCCAAAATGCCCCCAAATCCCCCCAAAAATGGGCTCTCACCCATTCGGTGCAGTTGACCAAAGCGCTGCTGGTGGGTTGGAGGAGGCAGGTGCTGCGGTACGGGGCTCCATTAAAGCTGGGGGGGGGAAATGGGGGGTTATGGGTAAAAATGGGGGGTTATGGGTAAAAATGGGGGTTATGTGTAAAAATGGGGGGTTGGGGGGCAGGGAGTTGGGGTGGGGGGTCAAAGAATTGGGTGTAGGGTCAAGAAAGTGGGGTTGGGGGTCAAGAAGTTGGGTTTGGGGTCAAGGAATTGGGGTTGGGGGTCAAGGAATTGGGTGTAGGATCGAGGAATTTGGGTTTAGGGTCAAGCAAGTGGGGTTTGGGGTCGAGGAATTGGGTGTAGGGTCAAGGAAGTGGGGTTTGGGGGTCAAGAATTGGGTGTAGAGTCAAGAAAGTGGGGTTTGGGGTCGAGGAATTGGGGTTGGGGGTCAAAAAGTTGGGTTTGGGGTCAAGAAGTTGGGTGTAGGGTCAAGAAAGTGAGGCCTGGGGTTGAGGAATTGGGGTGGGGGGTCCAAAGTTGAGATGGGGGTCAAGGAATTGGGGTTTGTGGTCAAGGAATTGGGGTTGGGGGTCAAGGAATTGGGGTGGGGGGTCGAGGAATTGGGTTTGGGGTCGAGGAATTGGGGTCTGGGGTCAAGAAGTTGAGTTTGGGGTCAAGGAGTTGGGTGTGGGGTCAAGGAATTGGGGTGGGGGGTTGAGAAGTTGGGTTTGGGGTCAAGGAGTTGGGTGTAGGATCGAGGAATTGGGGTTTGGGGTCAAGAAATTGGGGGTTGGGGGTCAAGAAGTTGAGTGTGGGGTTGAGAAAGTGAGGCCTGGGGTCGAGGAATTGGGGTTGGGGAGGAGGAATTGGGGTGTGGGGTCAAGGAATTGGGTTTGGGGTCAAGAAAGTGGGGTTTGGGGTGGAGGAATTGGGGTCTGGGGTCAAGAAGTTGGGTTTGGGGTCAAGGAGTTGGGTGTGGGGTCAAGGAATTGGGGTGGGGGGTTGAGAAAGTGGGGTCTGGGGTCGAGGAATTGGGGTTTGGGGTCAAGAAGTTGGGTTGTAGAGTCAAGGAGTTGGGTGTAGGGTCAAGAAAGTGAGGCCTGGGGTTGAGGAATTGGGGTTGGGGGTCAAGAAGTTGAGATGGGGGTCAAGGAATTGGGGTTTAGGGTCGAGGAATTGGGGTTGGGGGTCGAGGAAGTGGGCATTTATGGGGTTTTTGGGGCATTTCTGGGGTTTTTGGGGTCTCTGATGGGGTTTTAGGGGTGGAAATGTTGGGTTTTCAGGGTGGAAAAGTCACACATTGGGGCATTTATGGGGGTTTTTGGGGTCTCTGATGGGGTTTTGGGGGCATTTATGGGTTTTTGGGGTGGAAAAGTTGGGTTTTGGGGGCAATAATGGGGTTTTTGGGGCATTTATGGGGTTTTTGGGGGCAATAATGGGGATTTTAGGGGGCACTTGTGGGGTTTTTGGGGGGATTTCTGGGGTTTTTGGGGTCTCTCATGGGGTTTTTGGGGTGGAAAAGTCACATTTTGGGGCATTTATGGGGTTCTTGGGGTCTCTGATGGGGTTTGTGGGGCATTTATGGGGTTTTTGGGGTGGAAAAGTCACATTTTGGGGCATTTATGGTGGTTTTGGGGGCATTTCTGGGGATTTTAGGGCCATTTCTGGGGTTTTTGGGGTGGAAAAGTCACATTTTGGGGCATTTCTGGGGTTTTGGGGGGCATTTATAGGGATTTTAGGGGCATTTCTGGGGTTTTTGGGGTGCAAATGTTGGGTTTTTGGGGTGGAAAGGTCACATTTTGGGGCATTTATGGGGTTTTTGGGCTGGAAAAGTGGGGTTTGGGGGGCATTTATGGGGTTTTAGGGGGCATTTATGGGGTTTTAGGGGGCATTTATGGGTTTTTTGGGGTCTCTCATGGGGTTTTTGGGGTGGAAAAGTCACATTTTGGGGCATTTATGGGGTTTTTGGGGTAGAAAAGTTGGGTTTTGGGGGCAATAATGGGGTTTTGGGGGGGCATTTATGGGGTTTTTGGGGTGGAAAAGTCAAATTTCGGGTTGTTTATGGGGTTTTTGGGGTCTCTGATGGGGTTTTTGGGGTGGAAAAGCCACATTTTGGGGCATTTATGGGGTTTCTGAGGCATTTATGGGGATTTTAGGGGCACTTCTGGGATTTTTGGGGTGGAAAAGTTGGGTTTTGGGGGCAATAATTGGGTTTTTAGGGGCATTTATGGGGTTTTTGGGGTGGAAAAGTCAAATTTCGGGTCGTTTCTGGGGTTTTTGGGGTCTCTCATGGGGTTTTTGGGGTGGAAAAGTCACATTTTGGGGCATTTCTGGGGTTTTTGGGGTGGAAATGTTGGGTTTTGGGGGCATTTGTGGGGTTTTTAGGGTCGTTTATGGGGTTTTTGGGGGCATTTATGGGGTTTTTGGGGTGGAAAAGTTGGGTTTTTGGGGTGGAAAAGTCAAATTTCGGGTCGTTTATGGGGTTTTTGGGGTCTCTGATGGGGTTTTTGGGGTGGAAAAGTCACATTTTGGGGCATTTATGGGGTTTCTGGGGCATTTATGGGGATTTTGGGGCATTTGTGGGGTTTTTTGGGGCAATAATGGGGTTTTAGGGGGCATTTATGGGGTTCTTGGGGTCTCTGATGGGGTTTTGGGGGCACTTATGGGGCTTTGGGGGTAGAAATGTTGGGTTTATGGGGTGGAAAAGTCACATTTTGGGGCATTTATGGGGTTTTTTGGGGCATTTCTGGGGTTTTTGGGGGCATTTCTGGGGTTTTGGGGGTGGAAATGTTGGGTTTATGGGGTGGAAAAGCCACATTTTGGGGCATTTATGGGGTTCTTGGGATGGAAAAGTGGGGTTTGGGGGGCACTTATGGGGGTTTTGGGGGTCTCTCATGGGGTTTTTGGGGTGAAAAAGTCACATTTTGGGGCATTTATGGGGGTTTTTGGGGCATTTGTGGGGTTTTTGGGGTGGAAAAGTTGGGTTTTGGGGGCAATAATGGGGTTTTTGGGGGCATTTATGGGGTTTTCGGGGTGCAAATGTTGGGTTTTTGGGGTGGAAAGGTCACATTTTGGGGCATTTATGGGGTTTTAGGGGGCAATAATGGGGTTTTTGGGGTCTCTGATGGGCATTTGGGGCATTTATGGGGTTTTTGGGGGCATTTCTGGGGTTTTTGGGGTGGAAAAGTTGGGTTTTGGGAGCATTTATGGGGTTTTTGGGGTCTCTGATGGGGTTTTGGGGGCATTTATGGGGTTTTGGGGGGCATTTCTGGGGTTTTGGGGGCATTTATGGGGTTTTTGGGCTGGAAAAGTGGGGTTTGGGGGGCATTTGTGGGGTTTTGGGGGCACTTATGGGGTTTTAGGGGGCATTTATGGGGTTTTTGGGGTCTCTCATGGGGTTTTTGGGGTGGAAAAGTCACATTTTGGGGCATTTATGGGGTTTTTGGGGTAGAAAAGTTGGGTTTTGGGGGCAATAATGGGGTTTTAGGGGTAGAAAAGTTGGGTTTTGGGGGCAATAATGGGGTTTTGGGGGGCATTTATGGGGTTTTTGGGGTGGAAAAGTCAAATTTCGGGTTGTTTATGGGGTTTTTGGGGTCTCTGATGGGGTTTTTGGGGTGGAAAAGCCACATTTTGGGGCATTTATGGGGTTTCTGAGGCATTTATGGGGATTTTAGGGGCACTTCTGGGATTTTTGGGGTGGAAAAGTTGGGTTTTGGGGGCAATAATTGGGTTTTTAGGGGCATTTATGGGGTTTTTGGGGTGGAAAAGTCACATTTTGGGGCATTTCTGGGGTTTTTGGGGTGGAAAAGTTGGGTTTTGGGGGCATTTGTGGGGTTTTTAGGGTTGTTTATGGGGTTTTTGGGGCCATTTCTGGGGTTTTTGGGGTGGAAAAGTTGGGTTTTTGGGGTGGAAAAGCCAAATTTCGGGTCGTTTATGGGGTTTTTATGGCTCACCCCAGCTCCCTGAAGGGCACCTCGAACTCCAGCTCCTCCTTGGTCAAAGCCTCCACTTTCTCAATGAAGTTCTTGAAGGCCGTCTTCAGTTTGTGCCTCATCTCCCGCTCCATCTGCAGCCAAAGGGACCCCAAAAAAAAACCCGATGGGGGAAAAGCCCAAAAATCCCCCAAATGAGACCCAAAAATGCCCCAAAAATCCCCAAAAAATAATCCCAAAAAATCCCAAAAAATAATCCCCAAAAAAAGACCCCAAAATCCCCTAAAAGGGCCCCAAATGAGACCCCAAAAATCCCACAAAATTCCCCCAAAAATCCCAATGGAGGAGCCCCAAAAATCCCCCAAATGAGACCCAAAAATCCCCTAAAAGGGGACCAAAAAATGCCCCAAAAATCCTAAAGGAGGAACCCCAAAAATCCCCCAAAAATCCCCCAAAAATCCCAAAGGAGGAACCAAAAAAATCCCCCAAAATCCCCCCAAAAAAGACCCAAAAATCCCCCCAAAATTCCCCCAAAAATCCCAATAGAGAAACCCCAAAAATCCCCCAAAAGTGACCCAAAAATGCCCCAAAAATCCCAAAGGATGAACCCCAAAAATCCCCCAAAATTCCCCCAAAAGTTGCCCAAAAAATCCCCTAAAAGGGCCCCAAATGAGACCCCCAAAATCCCCCAAAAGTGACCCAAAAATGCCCCAAAAATCCTAAAGGAGGAACCAAAAAAATCCCCCAAAAGTTGCCCAAAAAATCCCCTAAAAGGGCCCCAAAAACCCCAAAAGAGGAACCCCAAAAATCTCCCCAAAACCCCAATGGAGGAGCCCCAAAAATCCCCCAAAATTCCCCCAAAAATCCCCCAAATTACCCCAAAATCTCCCCAAATTTACCCAAATTTTCCCCCAAAAACCCACAGTGACCCCAAATACCCCAAAAAACCCCAAAAAAGCCCCAAATGGCCCCAAAAATCCCCCAAAATCCCCCCCAAAAGACCCCAAAATCCTCTCCAAAACCTCCATATTCGCCCCCTGAAAACCCCCCAAATTCCCCCAAATAACCCCAAAATTCCCCCTCAAAACCCCCAAATTTCCCCCTAAAAGACCCCAAAATGACCCCAAAAACCCACAGTGACCCCAAAACCCCCCAAAAAACCCCAAAAAAGACCCAAAAATCCCCTAAAATTCCCCCAAAATCCCCCCCAAAAGACCCCAAAATCCTCCCCAAATCATCCAAATTCGCCCCCTGAAAACCCCCCAAATAACCCCAAATAACCCCAAATTTCCCCTCAAAACCCCCCCAAAATCCCCCCAAAATGATCCTAAAATGACCCCAAAAACCCACAGTGACCCCAAATCCCCCAAAAAACCCCAAAAAAGACCCAAAAATCCCCTAAAATTCCCCCAAAATCCCCCCCAAAAGACCCCAAAATCCTCCCCAAATCCTCCAAATTCACCCCCTGAAAACCCCCCAAATTCCCCCAAATAACCCCAAAATTTCCCCTCAAAACCCCCAAATTTCCCCCTAAAAGACCCCAAATTCTCCCCCAAAAACCCACAGTGACCCCAAATACCCCAAAAATCCCAAAAAAACCCCAAAAATCCCAAAAAATCCCCCAAAATCCCCCCCAAAAGACCCCAAAATCCTCCCCAAATCCTCCAAATTCGCCCCCTGAAAACCCCATAAATTCCCCCAAATAACCCCAAAATTTCCCCTCAAAACCCCCCAAAATCCCCCCAAAAGGTCCCCAAAAACCCACAGTGACCCCAAATCCCCCCAAAAACCCCAAAAAAGCCCCAAATGGCCCCAAAAATCCCCCAAAATCCCCCCCAAAAGACCCCAAAATCCTCCCCAAATCATCCAAATTCGCCCCCTGAAAAGCCCCCAAATTCCCCCAAATAACCCCAAAATCCCCCCTCAAAACCCCCCAAAATGATCCTAAAAGACCCCAAAATGACCCCAAAGACCCACAGTGACCCCAAATCCCCCCCAAAACCCCAAAAAAGCCCCAAATGGCCCCAAAAATCCCCCAAAATCCCCCCCAAAAGACCCCAAAATCCTCCCCAAATCCTCCAAGTTCGCACCCTGAAAACCCCCCAAATTCCCCCAAATAACCCCAAAATTTCCCCTCAAAACCCCCAAATTTCCCCCTAAAAGACCCCAAATTCTCCCCCAAAAACCCACAGTGACCCCAAAGACCCCAAAAATCCCAAAATGACCCCAAAATCCCCCCGAAATCCCCTAAAATCCCCCCCAAAAGACCCCAAAATCCTCCCCAAATCCTCCAAATTCGCCCCCTGAAAACCCCCCAAATTCCCCCAAATAACCCCAAAATCCCCCCTCAAAACCCCCCAAAATGATCCTAAAATGACCCCAAAGACCCACAGTGACCCCAAATTCCCCCAAAAACCCCAAAAAAGCCCGAAATGGCCCCAAAATTCCCCCAAAATCCCCCCAAAAAGACCCCAAAATCCTCCCCAAATCCTTCAAATTCGCCCCCTGAAAACCCCCCAAATTCCCCCAAATGACCCCAAAATTTCCCCTCAAAACTTCCAAATTTCCCCCTAAAAGACCCCAAAATGACCCCAAAAACCCACAGTGACCCCAAATACCCCAAAAATCCCAAAAAAGACCCAAAAATCCCCTAAAATTCCCCCTTAAAAGACCCCAAAACCTCCAAATCCACACCATGAACAACCCCCAAAAAGCCCCAAATGGCCCCAAAATTTCCCCTCAAAACCCCCAAAATGATCCTAAAAGACCCCATAAAAGCCCCCAAACCCCATAAAAGACCCCAAAAACCCCAAAATGATCCCAAATGGCCCCAAAATGCCCCACCTGCTCAGCATAGAGGTCGTCGCGGTCGTGCATGTGCTGATGCTTGCCCAGATCCGTGGTGATTTCGCCCACCTCCGTGTAGAACTGAACGTCTGTGTGCCTCTTCTTCCCAAACATGATGGCGTTCTGGGGGGGAAACGACCCCAAAATGAGCCCCAAAAACCCCAAAAGACCCAAAAGGGGCCCAAAATCCCCACAAAACCCCCTCAAATTGCATCGAAATCCAGTAATTCCCCTTGAAATGGCACCAAAATGACTCAAATTGCCCCCAAAATGACTCAAATTGCCCCAAAATGACCCCAAATCCACAAAATTCGACCCCAAATGACCCAAAATCCCATAAAAATGACTCAAAATCCCACAAAAATGACCCAAAATCCATCAAATTCTCCTCAAAATGACCCCAAAATGACTCAAATTGCCCCCAAAATGACCCAAAATCCACAAAATTTGGCCCCAAATGACCCAAAATCCCAACAAATGACCCAAAATTCCATAAAAATGACCCAAAATCCCATAAAAATGACCCTAAAATGCCCCAAAATCCAGCAATTCCCATCAAAATGACCCCAAAATGACCCCAAATCCACAAAATTTGACCCCAGATGACCCAAAATCCCCACAAATGACCCCAAATTCTCCCCAAAATGAGCCCAAAAATCCCAAAAGCCCAAAAAGGGACCCTAAAATCCCCCTAAAATGCCCCAAAATCCAGCAATTCCCCCCCAAAATGACACCAAAATGACTCAAATTGCCCCCAAATGACCCCAAATCCACAAAATTTGACTTCAAATGACCCAAAATCCCAAAAAATGACCCAAAATCCCACAAAAATGACCCAAAATCCCACAAAAATGACCCAAAATCCAGCAATTCCCCCCCAAAATGACCCCAAAATGACTCAAATTGCCCCCAAAATGACCCCAAATCCATAAAATTTGACCCCAAATGACCCAAAATCCCCCAAAATGACCCAAAAATCCCATAAAAATGACCCAAAATCCCATAAAAATGACCCAAAATGTCCCCAAAATGACCCTAAAATGCCGTAAAATCCACACGTTCCCCTCAAATTGCCCCCAAATGACCCCAAATTCACAAAATTTGACCCCAAATGACCCAAAATCCCAACAAATGACCCCAAATTCTCCCCAAAATGAGCCCCAAAATCCCAAAAGACCAAAAAGGGGCCAAAAATCCCCACAAAACCCCCTCAAATGGCATTGAAATCCAGTAATTCCCCTTGAAATGGCACCAAAATGACTCAAATTGCCCCCAAATGACCCCAAATCCACAAAATTTGGCCCCAAATGACCCAAAATCCCCCAAAATGACCCAAAAATCCCATAAAAATGACCCAGAATCCCACAAAAATGACCCAAAATCCATCAAATTCCCCCCAAAATGACTCAAATTGCACCCAAATGACCCAAAATCCACAAAATTTGGCCCCAAATGAACCAAAATCCCCCAAAATGACCCCAAAATTGCCCCCAAAAATGACCCAAAATCCCATAAAAATGACCCAAAAATCCCATAAAAATGACCCAAAATGTCCCCAAAATGACCCTAAAATGCCCCAAAATCCACACGTTCCCCTCAAATTGCCCCAAAATGACCTAAAATCCACAAAATTTGGCCCCAAATGAACCAAAATCCCACAAAATGACCCTAAAATCCCACAAAAATGACCCAAAATCCCCCAAAATGACCCAAAATCCCCTAAAAATGACCCAAAATCCATCAAATTCTCCTCAAAATGACCCCAAAATGACTGAAATTGCCCCCAAAATGACCCCAAATCCACAACATTTGACCCCAAATGACCCAAAATCCCAAGAAATGACCCAAAATCCCACAAAATCACCCTAAAAAGACCCAAAATCCACACTTTCCCCTCAAATTGGCCCCAAAATGACCCCAAATCCACCAAATTTGACCCCAAATGACCCAAAATCCCAATAAATGACCCCAAATTCTCCCCAAAATGACCCCAAATCCCATAAAAATGACCCAAAATCCCACAAAAAAGACCCAAAATCCATCAAATTCCCCCCAAAATGACTCAAATTGCCCCCAAATGACCCAAAATCCACAAAATTTGGCCCCAAATGACTCAAAATCCCAAGAAATGACCCAAAATCCCATAAAAATGACCCAAAATCTCCCAAAAATCCCCACAAAATGACCCCAAATTCTCCCTAAAATGAGCCCAAAAATCCCAAAAGACCAAAAAGGGACCCTAAAATCCCCCTAAAATGCCCCAAAATCCAGCAATTCCCATCAAAATGGCACCAAAATGACTCAAATTGCCCCCAAATGACCCCAAATCCACAAAATTTGACTTCAAATGACCCAAAATCCCAAAAAATGACCCAAAATCCCACAAAAATGACCCAAAATCCCACAAAAATGACCCAAAATCCAGCAATTCCCCCCCAAATGACCCCAAAATGACTCAAATTGCCCCCAAATGACCCCAAATCCACAAAATTTGACCCCAAATGACCCAAAATCCCCACAAATGACCCAAAAATCCCATAAAAATGACCCAAAATCCCACAAAAAAGACCCAAAATCCATCAAATTGCCCCCAAAATGACTCAAATTGCACCCAAATGACCCCAAATCCACAAAATTTCACCCCAAATGACCCAAAATCCCAACAAATGACCCAAAATCCCATAAAAATGACTCAAAATCCCACAAAAATGACCCAAAATCTCCCCAAAATGACCCTAAAATGCCCCAAAATCCACATGTTCCCAAAAAATTGGCCCCAAAATGACCCAAAATTGCCCAAAATTACCCCCAAAAAGACCCCAAAATGACCCTAAAAATCCCAAAAGACCCAAAAGGGACCCAAAATCCCCCCAAAATCCCCATAAAATGACCCAAAATGGCCCAAATTTGCCCAAAATCACCCCATATTTTCCACTGGAAGTGAAGCACAACGACCGAGTCCAAATGCGCCAATGACCCCCAAAAAAGACCCAAAAAAGACCCAAAAATGACCCAAAAAACCCCAAATAAAAACCCCCAAAATGACCAAAAATCACCAAAAAGCCCCAAAACCACCCCAAATTGCCCAAATTTGCCCAAAATTCCCCAAATTTCACTCAAAATCACCCCATATTTTCAATTGGAAGAGCAGCACAACAACCATCTCCAAATGCGCCAACGAGCTCAAAACGACCCCAAAAAAACCCCAAAATGACCCAAAAATGACCCAAAAAACCCCAAATAAAAACCCCCAAAATGACCAAAAATCACCAAAAAGCCCCAAAACCACCCCAAATTGCCCAAATTTGCCCAAAATTCCCCAAATTTGACCCAAAATCACCCCATACTTTCAACTGGAAGTGAAGCACAACGACCGCCTCCAAATGCGCCATCGAGGTCAAAATGACCCCAAAAAAGACCCAAAAAAGACTCAAAAATGACCCAAAAAACCCCAAATAAAAACCCCCAAAATGACCAAAAATCACCAAAAAGCCCCAAAATCACCCAAAATTGCCCAAATTTGCCCAAAATTGCCCAAATTTGACCCAAAATCACCCCATATTTTCAATTGGAAGTGAAGAATGACAACCTCCTCCAAACGCGCCAACGACCCCAAAAAAGACCCAAAAAAGACCCAAAAATGACCCAAAAAACCCCAAATAAAAACCCCCAAAATGACCAAAAATCACCAAAAAGCCCCAAAACCACCCAAAATTGCCCAAATTTGTCCAAATTTACCCCAAAATCACCCCATATTTTCAACTGGAAGTGAAGCACAACAACCATCTCCAAATGCGCCAACGAGCTCAAAACGACCCCAAAAAACCCCAAAAAAGACCCAAAAATGACCCCAAAAACCCCAAATAAAAACCCCCAAAATGACCAAAAATCACCAAAAAGCCCCAAAATCACCCAAAATTGCCCAAATTTGCCCAAAATTGCCCAAATTTGACCCAAAATCACCCCATATTTTCAATTGGAAGTGAAGAATGACAACCTCCTCCAAACGCGCCAACGACCCCAAAAAAGACCCAAAAAAGACCCAAAAATGACCCAAAAAACCCCAAATAAAAACCCCCAAAATGACCAAAAATCACCAAAAAGCCCCAAAACCACCCAAAATTGCCCAAAATGACCCAAAATTGCCCAAATTTGCCCCAAACCTTGAGGTGGAAGTGCAGCACGATGATCATCTCGCCGTCGCAGGGCTGGAACACGGCGTGCTTGATGTTGTTGTACAGGATGTCCACCTTGTCGCCCCTCACCGACGTGAAACGGAAGCCTAATTAATTAATTAGGCCTTCGTTAATTGGGCAGGCCTGTGTTCATTAACCAGGCCTTCATTAAGGAGGATGGTAATTAAAGGAAAAGGGGGGTAATTAATGAGCAATCAGCCCCCAAAGCACGGCCGAATCCATTCAAAACCATCACCTCCAAAATGAGGATTGGAAGCCTAATTAATGAGATGCTAATTAATTAATGAGCCGTCAATATGGGGTTAATTAACATCCAGCTTGTCACTGTGCACTGATGTGAAGCAAAACCCTGATTAATTAATTAATGGGGCGTTAATGAGGGATTAATTCATGTCCACCTTGTCGCCAGGCACCGACGTGAAATGGAAGCCTAATTAATTAATCAGGCCTTTGTTAATTCATTAGCCCTTTCTTAATTGATCAGGCCTTCATTAATTGGTCAGGCCTGCGTTCATTAACCAGGCCTTCATTAAGGAGGATGGTAATTAAAAGGAAGGGGGGGTAATTAATGAGCAATCAGCCCCCAAAGCGCCACCAAATCCATTCAAAACCATCACCTCCAAAATGAAGATTGGAAGCCTAATTAACGAGATGCTAATTAATTAATGAGCAGTCAATGAGGGGTTAATTAACATCCAGCTTGTCACTGTGCAATGACCTGAAGTGAAACCCCGATTAATTAATTAATGGGGCGTTAATGAGGGATTAATTCATGTCCACCTTGTCGCCCCGCACCGACGTGAAATGGAAGCCTAATTAATTAATTAGCCCTTTGTAATTGATTAGCCCTTTCTTAATCGATCAGGCCTTCCTTAATTGGGCAGCCTGGCATTCATTAACCAGGCCTTCATTAAGGAGGATGGTAATTAAAGGAAGGGGGGGTAAATAATGAGTAATCAGCCCCCAAAGCGCCACCGAATCCATTCCAAAGCCTCCCATACAAAATGAGGATTGGAAGCCTAATTAACGAGATGCTAATTAATTAATGAGCAGTCAATGAGGGGCTAATTAACATCCAGCTTGTCACTGTGCAGTGACCTGAAGTGAAACCCCAATTAATTAATTAATGGGGTGTTAATGAGGGATTAATTCATGTCCACCTTGTCGCCAGGCAGGGATGTTTAAACGAGACACCAACTAATTAATTAGCCCTTCGTAATTCATTAGCCCTTTCTTAATTAATTAGGCCTTCATTAATTGGGCAGGCCTGTGTTCATTAACCGGGCCTTCATTAAGGAGGATGGTAATTAAAGGAAGGGGGGGTAATTAATGAGCAATCAGCCCTCAAAGCGCCACCGAATCCATTCGAAACCATCACCTCCAAAATGAGGATTGGAAGCCTAATGAATGAGATGCTAATTAATTAATGAGCCGTCAATGAGGGGTTAATTAACATCCAGCTTGTCACTGTGCAATGACCTGAAGTGAAACCCCGATTAATTAATTAATGGGGCGTTAATGAGGGATTAATTCACGTCCACCTTGTCACCCCGCACCGACGTGAAATGGAAGCCTAATTAATTAATTAGGCCTTTGTTAATTGATTAGCCCTTTCTTAATTAATTAGGCCTTCGTTAATTGGTCAGGCCTGCGTTCATTAACCAGGCCTTCATTAAGGAGGACGGTAATTAAAGGAAGGGGGGGTAATTAATGAGCAATCAGCCCCCAAAGCGCCACCAAATCCCTTCGAAACCATCACCTCCAAAACGAGGATTGGAAGCCTAATTAACGAGATGCTAATTAATTAATGAGCCGTCAATGAGGGGTTAATTAACATCCAGCTTGTCACTGTGCAGTGACCTGAAGTGAAGCCCCGATTAATTAATTAATGGGGCGTTAATGAGGGATTAATTCATGTCCACCTTGTCGCCAGGCACCGACGTGAAATGGAAGCCTAATTAATTAATTAGGCCTTCGTTAATTGATTAACCCTTTCTTAATTAATTAGGCCTTCATTAATTGGTCAGGACTGCATTCGTACACCGGGCCTTCATTAAGGAGGATGGTAATTAAAGGAAGGGGGGGTAATTAATGAGCAATCAGCCCCCAAAGCGTCACCAAATCCATTCAAAACCATCACCTCCAAAATGAGGATTGGAAGCCTAATTAACAAGATGCTAATTAATTAATGAGCAGTCAATGAGGGGCTAATTAACATCCAGCTTGTCACTGTGCAGTGACCTGAAGTGAAACCCTGATTAATTAATTAATGGAGCGTTAATGAGGGATTAATTCATGTCCACCTTGTCGCCCCGCACTGACGTGAAACGGGATACCAACTAATTAATTAGGCCTTTCTTAATTGATGAGCCCTTTCTTAATTAATTAGGCCTTCGTTAATTGGTCAGCCCTGCGTTCATTAACCAGGCCTTCATTAAGGAGGATGGCAATTAAAGGAAAGGGGGGGTAATTAATGAGCAATCAGCCCCCAAAGCGCGGCTGAATCCATTCCAAAGCCTCCCCTCCAAAATGAGAACTGGAAGCCTAATTAACGAGATGCTAATTAATTAATGAGCCGTCAATATGGGGTTAATTAACATCCAGCTTGTCACTGTGCAATGACCTGAAGTGAAACCCCGATTAATTAATTAATGGGGCGTTAATGAGGGATTACTTCATGTCCACCTTGTCGCCCCGCACCGACGTGAAATGGAAGCCTA
Source organism: Lagopus muta (assembly GCF_023343835.1). Lineage (NCBI taxonomy): Eukaryota > Metazoa > Chordata > Aves > Galliformes > Phasianidae > Lagopus > Lagopus muta. The sequence goes on from NC_064467.1 coordinate 87,416, forward strand.
ATTAATTAATTAGGCCTTCGTTAATTCATTAGCCCTTTCTTAATTAATTAGGCCTTCATTAATTGGTCAGGCCTGCGTTCATTAACCAGGCCTTCATTAAGGAGGACGGTAATTAAAGGAAGGGGGGGTAATTAATGAGCAATCAGCCCCCAAAGCGCCACCGAATCCCTTCGAAACCATCACCTCCAAAACGAGGATTGGAAGCCTAATTAACGAGATGCTAATTAATTAATGAGCCGTCAATATGGGGTTAATTAACATCCAGCTTGTCACTGTGCAGTGACCTGAAGTGAAACCCCGATTAATTAATTAATGGGGCGTTAATGAGGGATTAATTCATGACCACCTTGTCGCCAGGCAGAGATGTTTAAACGGGACACCAACTAATTAATTAGGCCTTTCTTAATTCATTAGCCCTTTCTTAATTAATTAGGCCTTTGTTAATTGATCAGCCCTGCGTTCATTAACCGGGCCTTCATTAAGGAGGACGGTAATTAAAGGAAGGGGGGGTAATTAATGAGCAATCAGCCCCCAAAGTGCGGCTGAATCCATTCCAAAGCCTCCCCTCCAAAATGAGGACTGGAAGCCTAATTAACGAGCCACTAATTGCTGACCCCAAAATGACCCCAAATCCCCCATTTGTGACCCCAAATCCCTCATTTCTGACCCCAAAATCCCGTTTCCAACCCCAAATTCCCATTCCTGACCCCAAAAGGACCCGAAAACCTCATTTCTTACCCCAAAACCTCATTTCCGACCCCAAATCCCCCATTCCTGACCCCAAAAGGGCCTCAAAACCCCATTTCTGACCCCAAATTCCCCATTCCTGACCCCATAATCCCCTTTTCTGACCCCAAAAAGACCCCAAAAACCCCTTTCTGACCCCAAATCCCCCCTTTCCAACCCCTAATCCCCCATTCCTGACCCCTAATCCCCATTTGTGACTCCAAAACCCCCTTATCTGACCCTATTCCTGACCCCAAATCCCCCTTTCTGACCCCAATAGGAACCCAAATCCCCATTCCTGACCCCAAATCCCCCCTTCTTGACCCCATAACCCCCCTTTTTGACCCCAAAAGGACCCTAAAACCTCATTTCTGACCCCAAATTCCCCCTTTCTTACCCCAAATCCCCATTCCTGACTCCAAATCCCCCCTTTCCGACCCTAAAACCTCATTTCTGACCCCAAATCCCCATTCCTGACCCCCAATCCCCCTTTCTGACCCCAAATCCCCCATTTATGACCCCAAATTCCCCTTTTCCGACCCAAAATCCCCATTTCCAACCCCAAATTCCCATTCCTGACCCAAAACCACCACTCCTGACCCCAATAGTATCCCAAATCCCACCTTTCTGACCCCAAAATCCCATTTCCTACCCCAATAGGACCCCAAATTCCCCATTCCTGACCCTAAAACCTCATTTCTGACCCCAAAACCCCGATTCCTGACCCCAAATTCCCCATTTCCGACCCCAAATCCCTCATTTCTGACCCCTAATCCCCCTTTCTGACCCCAAAAAGACCCCAAAATCTCATTCTGACCCCAAAATCCCCATTTTTGACCCCAAAAGGACCCCAAATCCACCTTTTCTGACCCCAAATCCCCCATTCCTGACCCCATTTCTGACCCCAAAACCCCATTCCTGACCCCAAATCCCCCTTTCTCACCCCAAATTCCCCATTTCCGACCTCAAAATCCCATTCCTGACCCCAAATCCCCCATTCCTGACCCCAAAAAGACCCCAAATCCCCCCTTTCCAACCCCAAATTCCCCATTTCTGACCCCATAATCCCCTTTTCTGACCCCAAAAAGACCCCAAATCCCCCCTTTCCGACCCCAAAACCCCATTCCTGACCCCAAATCCCCATTCCTGACCCCAAATCCCCATTTCTGATCCCAAATCCCCCATTCTTGATCCCAAAAGGACCCCAAAACCCCATTTGTGACCCCAAATCCCCCTTATCTGACCTGATTCCTGACCCCAAATCCCCCTTTCCGACCCCAAATCCCCCATTTCTGACCCCAAATCCCACATTTCTGACCCCAAAACCCCCCTTTCTGACCCCAAATCCCCCCTTTCTGACCCCATAATCCCCTTTTCTGACCCCAAATTCCCCTTTCCTGACCCCCAAAAGACCCCAAAACCTCATTTCTGACCCCAAATTCCCCCTTTCTGACCCCAAATTCCCCATTTGTGACCCCAAATCCCCTTTCTTACACCAAATCCTCCATTCCTGACCCCTAAAAGACCCCAAAACCCCCTTTCTGACCCCAAATCCCCACTTTCTGACCCCAAAATCCCATTTCCAACCCCAAATCCCCCATTCCTGACCCCAAAACCCCCATTTCTGACCCCAAATCCCCATTCCTGACCCCAAATCCCCCCTTTCTGACCCCAAATTCCCCCTTTCTGACCCTAAATCCCCCCTTTCTGACCGCAAATCCCCATCCCTGACCCCAGAAGGACCCCAAATCCTCATTCCTGACCCCAAATTCCCCCTTTCTGACCCCAATATCCCATTCCTGACCCCAAAAGGACCCCAAATTCCCCATTCCTGACCCCAAATCCCCCCTTTCTGACCCCAAAAAGACCCCAAATCCCCCCTTTCTGACCCCAAATCCCCCATTCCTGACCCCAAAAAGACTCCAAATCCTCATTTCTGACCCCAAATCCCCCATCCCTGACCCCAAAAGGACCCCAAATCCCCCCTTTCTGACCCCATAATCCCCTTTTCTGACCCCAAAAAGACCCCAAATCCCCCCATTCCTGACCCCAAATTCCCCCTTTCCGACCCCAAATCCCCCATTCCTGACCCCAAAAAGACCCCAAATCCTCATTTCTGACCCCAAATCCCCCATTTCCGACCCCAAAATCCCCATTTTTGACCCCAAAAGGACCCCATATTCCCCCTTTCTGACCCCAAATCCCCCTTTCTCACCCCAAATTCCCCCTTTCCGACCCCAAATTCCCCCTTTCTGACCCCAAAACCCCCCTTTCTGACCCCAAATTCCCCATTCCTGACCCCAAAAAGACCCCAAAACCTCATTTCTGACCCCAAAACCCCATTCCTGACCCCATTTCTGACCCCAAAACCCCATTCCTGACCCCCAATCCCCCCTTTCTGACCCCTAAAAGACCCCAAATTCCCCCTTTCTTACCCCAAATCCCCCCTTCCTGACCCCAAATTCCCCATTCCTGACCCCAAATCCCCCCTTTCCGACCCCAATATCCCATTCCTGACCCCAAAAGGAACCCAAATTCCCCCTTTCTGAACCCAAATCCCCCATTTCTGACCCCAAAACGTCATTTTTGACCCCAAATCCCCATTCCTGACCCCAATAGGACCCCAAATCCCCCCTTTCCGACCCCAAAATTCCCCATTCCTGACCCTAAAAGGACCCCAAAACCCCCCTTTCTGACCCCAAATCCTCATTTCTGACCCCAAATCCCCATCCCTGACCCCAGAAGGACCCCAAATCCTCATTTCTGACCCCAAATTCCCCCTTTCTGACCCCAAAATCCCCATTTTTGACCCCAAAAGGACCCCAAATTCCCCCTTTCTGACCCCAAATCCCCCTTCCTGGCCCCAATGGGACCCCAAATTCCCCATTCATGACCCCAAATTCCCCCTTTCTGACCCCATAATCCCCTTTTCTGACCCCAAAAAGACCCCAAATCCTCATTTCTGACCCCAAATCCCCCATTCCTGACCCCATTCCTGACCCCAAATCCCCCTTTTCTGACCCCAAATCCCCCCATTCCTGACCCCAAATCCCACATTTCTGACCCCAAATCCCCCCTTTCTGACCCCATTTCTGACCCCAAAATCCCCATTCCTGACCCCATAATCCCCTTTTCTGACCCCAAAATCCCCATTTTTGACCCCAATAGGACCCCAAATCCCCCCTTTCCGACCCCAAAACCCCCCTTTCTGACCCCAAATTCCCCCTTTCTGACCCCAAATCCCCATTCCTGACCCCAAAAGGACCCCAAAACCCCATTTGTGACCCCAAATCCCCCTTTCTGACCCCAAATCCCCCCTTTCTGACCCCAAAAAGACCCCAAATTCTCCATTTCTGACCCCAAATTCCCCCTTTCTGACCGTAAATCCCCCATTCCTGACCCCAATAGGACCCCAAAACCCCATTCCTGACCCCAAATCCCCCCTTTCTGACCCCAAATTCCCCATTCCTGACCCCATTTCTGACCCCAAAACCCCATTTCTGACCCCAAATTCCCCCTTTCTGACCCCAAATTCCCCCTTTCTGACCCCAAATCCCCCCTTTCTGACCCCAAATCCCCCATTCCTGACCCCATAATCCCCTTTTCTGACCCCAAAAAGACCCCAAATCCTCATTTCTGACCCCAAATTCCCCATTCCTGACCCCAAAAAGACCCCAAAACCTCATTTCTGACCCCAAAACCCCATTCCTGACCCCATTTCTGACCCCAAAACCCCATTCCTGACCCCCAATCCCCCCTTTCTGACCCCTAAAAGACCCCAAATTCCCCCTTTCTTACCCCAAATCCCCCCTTCCTGACCCCAAATTCCCCATTCCTGACCCCAAATCCCCCCTTTCCGACCCCAATATCCCATTCCTGACCCCAAAAGGAACCCAAATTCCCCCTTTCTGAACCCAAATCCCCCATTTCTGACCCCAAAACGTCATTTTTGACCCCAAATCCCCATTCCTGACCCCAATAGGACCCCAAATCCCCCCTTTCCGACCCCAAAATTCCCCATTCCTGACCCTAAAAGGACCCCAAAACCCCCCTTTCTGACCCCAAATCCTCATTTCTGACCCCAAAACCCCCATTCCTGACCCCAAAAAGACCCCAAAACCCCCATTCCTGACCCCAAATCCCCCCTTTCTGACCCCAAAATCCCCATTTTTGACCCCAAAAGGACCCCAAATTCCCCCTTTCTGACCCCAAATCCTCCTTCCTGACCCCAAATCCCCCATTCCTGACCCCAAAAGGACCTCAAAACCCCATTTCTGACCCCAAATCCCCCATTTCCGACCCCAAAATCCCCATTTTTGACCCCAAAAGGACCCCATATTCCCCCTTTCTGACCCCAAATCCCCCTTTCCGACCCCAAATTCCCCCTTTCCGACCCCAAATCCCCCCTTTCTGACCCCAAAATCCCCATTCCTGACCCCAAAAAGACCCCAAAACCTCATTTCTGACCCCAAATCCCCCATTCCTGACCCCAAATCCCCATTCCTGACCCCTAATCCCCATTTGTGACCCCAAAACCGCCTTATCTGACCCCAAAAGGACCCCAAATCCCCCCTTTCTGACCCCAAAATTCCCCATTCCTGACCCTAAAAGGACCCCAAAACCCCATTTCTGACCCCAAATCCCCCCTTTCCGACCCCAAATCCCCATCCCTGACCCCAGAAGGACCCCAAATCCTCATTTCTGACCCCAAATTCCCCCTTTCTGACCCCAAATCCCCCCTTTCTGATCCCAAATCCCCCATTCCTGACCCCATAATCCCCTTTTCTGACCCCAAAAAGACCCCAAATCCTCATTTCTGACCCCAAATCCCCCCTTTCTGACCCCAAAAAGACCCCAAATCCTCATTTCTGACCCCAAATCCCCCCTTTCCGACCCCAAAATTCCCCATTCCTGACCCTAAAAGGACCCCAAAACCCCCCTTTCTGACCCCAAATCCTCCTTCCTGACCCCAAATCCCCCATTCCTGACCCCAAAAGGACCTCAAAACCCCATTTCTGACCCCAAATCCCCCATTTCCGACCCCAAAATCCCCATTTTTGACCCCAAAAGGACCCCATATTCCCCCTTTCTGACCCCAAATCCCCCTTTCCGACCCCAAATTCCCCCTTTCCGACCCCAAATTCCCCCTTTCCGACCCCAAATCCCCCCTTTCTGACCCCAAAATCCCCCATTCCTGACCCCAAAAGGACCCCAAAACCCCATTTGTGACCCCAAATCCCCCATTCCTGACCCCCTTTCTGACCCCAAATCCCCCCTTTCTGACCCCAAATTCCCCCTTTCTGACCCCAAATCCCCCATTCCTGACCCTAAATCCCCCCTTTCTGACCCCAAAAGGACCCCAAATCCCCCATTCCTGACCCCAAATCCCCCATTCCTGACCCCAAAAAGACCCCAAAACCTCATTTCTGACCCCAAGTTCCCCTCTTCTGACCCCAAAGCCCCCATTCCTGACCCCAAATCCCCCCTTTCCGACCCCAATATCCCATTCCTGACCCCAAAAGGAACCCAAATTCCCCCTTTCTGAACCCAAATCCCCCATTTCTGACCCCAAAACGTCATTTTTGACCCCAAATCCCCCCTTTCTGACCCCAAATCCCCCATTCCTGACCCCAAAAAGACCCCAAAACCTCATTTCTGACCCCAAATCCCCATTCCTGACCCCTAAAACACCCCAAATCCCCCCTTTCTGACCCGAAATCCCCCCTTTCTGACCCCAAATCCCCCATTCCTGACCCCAAAAAGACCCCAAATCCTCATTTCTGACCCCATATTCCCCCTTTCTGACCCCAAAATCCCCATTTTTGACCCCCAAAGGACCCCAAAACCCCCCTTTCTGACCCCAAATCCTTATTTCTGACCCCATAATCCCCTTTTCTGACCCCAAAAAGACCCCAAATCCCCCCTTTCCGACCCCAAAATCCCCCCACCGTTGACGTGAGCCTCCAGGGATCCCTGCATTCTCTTCTGGGCGATGTTGGGTCTGATGTAGAGATCCTTCAATTTGGGGTTGCTGCGGTTCAGGTTGATCACCAGCGAGTCCTGCTTCACGATGCCCTAAAAACCCCAAAAACACCCCAAAAATCCCGTTAAAAAGCTCCAAAAATCCCATTAAAAATCCCCCAAAAAATCCCCCCAAAAATCCCATTAAAAATCCCATTAAAAATCCCATTAAAAATCCCCCCAAAAAATCCCATTAAAAAGGCTCAAAAAATACCCCCCAAATTCCCCCCAAATCTCCCCAAAAATCCCATTAAAAAACCCATTAAAAATCCCCCAAAAAATCCCATTAAAAAGAATCCAAAAATCCCAAAAAATTCCCCCCAAAAATCCCGTTAAAAAATCCCCAAAAAATCCCCCCAAAAATCCCATTAAAAAGGCTCAAAAAATCCATTAAAAAAATCCATTAAAAATCCATTAAAAATCCCTCAAAAATCCCCCAACAAATCCCATTAAAAAAGCCCCAAAAATCCCCCCAACATCCCATTAAAAAAGCTCCAAAAATCCCAAGAAATACCATTAAAAATCCCGAAAAATCCCCCCAAAAAATCCCATTAAAAATCCCATTAAAAATCCCCCCAAAAATCCCATTAAAAATCCCCCCAAAAAATCCCATTAAAAATCCCCCAAAAAATCCCATTAAAAAGGCTTAAAAAATCCCATTAAAAATCCCAAAAAAGCCCCCAAAAATCCCATTAAAAAGCCTCAAAAAATCCCCCCAAAAAATCCCATTAAAAGTCCCATTAAAAATCCCATTAAAAATCCCCAAAAAAATCCCATTAAAAAGGCTCAAAAAATACCCCAAAATTCCCCCCCAAAATCCCATTAAAAAGGCTCAAAAAATCCCACTAAAAATCCCATTAAAAATCCCATTAAAAAATCCCCCAAAAAATCCCATTAAAAAGGCTCAAAAAATACCCCCAAAATTCCCCCCAAAAATCCCATTAAAAATCCCGAAAAATCCCCCAAAAAATCCCATTAAAAATCCCAAAAAATCCCCCAAAAATCCCATTAAAAATCCCATTAAAAAGGCTCAAAAAATACCCCAAAAATTCCCCCAAAAATCCCATTAAAAAGAATCCAAAAATCCCCCAAAAATCCCATTAAAAACCCCGAAAAATCCCCCCAAAAATCCCCCAAAAATCCCATTAAAAATCCCAAAAAATCCCCCAAAAATCCCATTAAAAAGAATCTAAAAATACCCCAAAAATTCCCCCAAAAATCCCATTAAAAAGAATCCAAAAATCCCCCAAAAATCCCCCAAAATCCCATTAAAAAGGCTCAAAAAATACCCCAAAAAATCCCTCAAAAAATCCCATTAAAAATCCCCAAAAAATCCCCAAAAAAATCCCATTAAAAAGAATCCAAAAATATCCCAAAAATCCCATTAAAAATCCCGAAAAATCCCCCCAAAAAATCCCATTAAAAATCACCCCCAAAAATCCCATTAAAAAGGCTCAAAAAATCCCAAAAAATTCCAGCCGAAAATCCCGTTAAAAAGCTCCAAAAATCCCATTAAAAATCCCCCAAAAATCCCATTAAAAATCCCATTAAAAATCCCATTAAAAAGGCTCCAAAAATCCCCCCCAAAACCCCCCAAAAAATCCCATTAAAAAGGCACAAAAAATCCCATTAAAAATCCCATTAAAAATCCCATTAAAAATCCCATTAAAAATCCCAAAAAATCCCATTAAAAATCCCATTAAAAATCCCATTAAAAATCCCCCAAAAAATCCCATTAAAAAGGCTCAAAAAATCCCCCCCCAAAAATCCCATTAAAAATCCCCAAAAAATCCCATTAAAAAGGCTCAAAAAATACCCCCAAAAACACCCCAAAAATCCCGTTAAAAAGCTCCAAAAATCCCATTAAAAATCCCATTAAAAATCCCAAAAAAAGCCCCCCAAAAATCCCATTAAAAAGGCTCAAAAAATCCCCCAAAAATCCCATTAAAAATCCCGAAAAACCCCCCAAAAAATCCCAAAAAAATCCCAAAAAATCCCCCAAAAAATCCCCAAAAAATCCCATTAAAAAGGCTCAAAAAATACCCCAAAAATTCCCCCAAAAATCCCATTAAAAAGAATCCAAAAATCCCCCAAAAATCCCATTAAAAATCCCGAAAAATCCCCCCAAAAATCCCCCAAAAATCCCATTAAAAATCCCAAAAAATCCCCCAAAAATCCCATTAAAAAGAATCTAAAAATACCCCAAAAATTCCCCCAAAAATCCCATTAAAAAGAATCCAAAAATCCCCCAAAAATCCCCAAAAATCCCATTAAAAAGGCTCAAAAAATACCCCAAAAAATCCCTCAAAAAATCCCATTAAAAATCCCCAAAAAATCCCCCAAAAAATCCCATTAAAAAGAATCCAAAAATCCCATTAAAAATCCCATTAAAAATCCCGAAAAATCCCCCAAAAAATCCCATTAAAAATCCCCCCAAAAATCCCATTAAAAAGGCTCAAAAAATCCCAAAAAATCCCCCCCCCCAAAAATCCCATTAAAAATCCCAAAAAAAGCCCCCAAAAAATCCCATTAAAAAGGACCCCAAATCCCCCATTCTGACCCCAAACCTCCATTTTTGACCCCAAACCTCCATTTTTGACCCCCAAACCGACCCCAAAATCCCCATTTCTGACCCCAATTCCCCATTTCCGACCCAAAATCCCCATTTCCGACCCAAAATCCCCATTTCCGACCCCAAACTGACCCCAAAACTCCATTTCTGACCCCAAATCCCCATTTCTGACCCCAAATCCCCCTTTTCTGACCCCCAAAGGACTCCAAAATCCCCATTTCTAACTCCAAATCCCCCATTTCTGACCCCCAAAAGACCCCAAAATCCCCATTTCCGACCCCAAATCCCCCTTTCTGACCCTAAAAGAACCCCAAAACCCCAATTTCTGACCCCAAAATCCCCATTTCCGACCCTAATCCCCCATTTCTGACCCCAAAACGACCCCAAAATCCCCATTTCTGACCCCCAATCCCCCATTTCTGACCCCAAACCCCCATTTTTGACCCCCAAACCGACCCCAAATCCCCATTTCTGACCCCAAAAGGACCCCAAAACCCCCATTTCCGACCCCAAAATCCGAATTTCTGACCCCCAAATCCCCCATTTCTGACCCCAAAATCCCCCATTTTTGACCCCCAAACCGACCCCAAAATACCCCTTTCGGACCCCAAAATCCCCCTTTCGGACCCAAAATCCCTCCTTTCTGACCCCCAAAGGACCCCAAAATCCCCATTTCCAACCCCAAATCTCACCTTTCTGACCCCAAAATGACCCCAAAATCCCCATTTCTGACCCCAAATCCCCATTTCTGACCCCAAAAGGACCCCAAAATCCCCATTTCCGACCCCAAAATCCCCATTTCCAACCCCAAATCTCACCTTTCTGACCCCAAATTGACCCCAAACTGACCCCAAAATCCCCATTTCCGTCCCCAAAACCCCCATTTCTGACCCCAAAATCCCCATTTCCGTCCCCAAATCCCCCATTTCTGACCCCAAACCCCCATTTCTGACCCCCAAACCCCCATTTCTGACCCCAAACCCCCATTTCTGACCCCCAAACCCCCATTTCTGACCCCCAAACCCCCATTTCCGACCCCAAATTCCCCCTTTCTGACCCCAAAAACACCCCAAAACCTCATTTCTGACCCCAAACCCCCATTTCTGACCCCCCAACTGACCCCAAAATCCCCATTTCTGACCCCAAAATCCCCATTTCCGACCCCAAATCCCCATTTATGACCCCAAACTGACCCCCAAACCCCCATTTCCGACCCCAAAATCCCCATTTCTGACCCCAAATCCCCCATTTCCGACCCCTAATCCCCTATTTCTGACCCCAAAATCCCCATTTCTGACCCCCAAAACCCCCATTTCCGACCCCAAACCCCCATTTCCGTCCCCAAATCCCCCATTTCTGACCCCAAAATCCCCATTTCCGACCCCAAATCCCCTATTTCTCACCCCAAACTGACCCCAAATCCCCACTTCCGACCCCAAACCCCCATTTCCGACCCCCAAATCCCCATTTCTGACCCCAAAATCCCCCATTTCTGACCCCAAATCCCCCATTTCTGCACCCAAAATCCCCATTTCCAACCCCAAACCCCCATTTATGACCCCAAAACCCCATTTCTGACCCCAAATCTTTATTTCTGACCCCAAATCCCCCCTTTCTGACCCCAAAAGAACCCCAAAACCCCCATTTCCGACCCCAAAATCCCCATTTCCGACCCCAAAACCCCCCTTTCTGACTCCATTTCTGACCCCAAAATGCCCCATTTCTGACCCTAATCCCCCTTTCTGACCCCATTTCTGACCCCAAAATCCCCACTTCTCACCCCAAACTGACCCCAAATCCCCCATTTCTGACCCCAAAACAACCCCAAAATCCCCATTTCTGACCCCAAATCCCCCTTTCTGACCCCAAATCCCCATTTTTGACCCCCAAACCGACCCCAAAATCCCCATTTCTGACTCCAATTCCCCATTTCCGACCCAAAACCCCCATTTCCGACCCCAAAACCCCCATTTCCGACCCCAAACTGACCCCAAAACTCCATTTCTGACCCCAAATCCCCCTTTTCTGACCCCCAAAGGACTCCAAAATCCCCATTTCTAACTCCAAATCCCCCATTTCTGGCCCCAAAAAGACCCCATAATCCCCATTTCCGACCCCAAATCCCCCATTTCTGACCCTAAAAGAACCCCAAAACCCCCTTTCTGACCCCAAATCCCCCCTTTCTGAACCCAAACTGACCCCAAACCCCCCTTTCTGACCCCAAAAGGACCCCAAAATCCCCCTTTCCGACCCCAAAACCCCCATTTCTGACCCCAAAATCCCCCTTTCTGACCCCAAATCCCCATTTCCGACCCCAAATTCCCACTTTCTGACCCCAAAAGAACCCCAAAACCCCCATTTCTGACCCCAAACCCCCATTTCTGACCCCCAAACTGACCCCAAAATCCCCATTTCCGACCCCAAATCCCCCTTTCTGACCCTAAAAGAACCCCAAAACCGCAATTTCTGACCCCAAAATCCCCATTTCCGACCCTAATCCCCCATTTCTGACCCCAAAACGACCCCAAATCCCCATTTCTGACCCTAAAAGAACCCCAAAACCCCAATTTCTGACCCCAAAATCCCCATTTCCGACCCTAATCCCCCCTTTTCTGACCCCAAAAAGACCCCAAAATCCCCATTTCTGACCCCAAATCCCTCCTTTCTGACCCCCAAAGGACCCCAAAATCCCCCATTTCTGACCCCAAATCCCCCATTTCTGACCCCAAAAGGACCCCAAATCCCCATTTCTGACCCCAAACCCCCATTTTTGACCCCAAACCGACCCCAAAATCCCCATTTCTGACCCCAATTCCCCTTCCTTTTCTGACCCCAAATCCCCATTTCTGACCCCCAAAGGACTCCAAAATCCCCATTTCTAACTCCAAATCCCCCATTTCTGACCCCAAAAAGACCCCAAAATCCCCATTTCTGACCCCAAACCCCCATTTCTGACCCCAAACCCCCATTTTTGACCCCCAAACCGACCCCAAATCCCCCTTTATAGCCCCAAAAGGACCCCAAAACCCCCATTTCCGACCCCAAAATCCCCATTTCCAACCGTAATCCCCCTTTCTGACCCCAAACTACCCCAAAACCCCCATTTCTGACCCCAAACCCCCATTTCTGACCCCAAACCCCCATTTCTGACCCCAAATCCCCATTTCTGACCCCAAATTCCCCCTTTCTGACCCCAAAAACACCCCAAAACCTCATTTCTGACCCCCCAACTGACCCCAAAATCCCCATTTCTGACCCCAAAATCCCCATTTCTGACCCCAAAATCCCCATTTCCGACCCCAAACTGACCCCAAAATCCCCATTTCCGACCCCAAACCCCCATTTCCGACTCCAAAATCCCCATTTCTGACCCCAAACTGACCCCAAATCCCCATTTCCGTCCCCAAATCCCCCATTTCTGACCCCAAATCCCCATTTCTGACCCCAAATCCCCCATTTCTGACCCCAAAAGGACCCCAAAATCCCCATTTCTGACCCCCAATCCCCCATTTCTGACCCCAAACCCCCATTTTTGACCCCCAAACCGACCCCAAAATCCCCATTTCCGACCCCAAAATCCCCATTCCTGACCCCCAAAGGACCCCAAAATCCCCATTTCTGACCCCAAACCCCCATTTCCGACCCCAAATCCCCCCTTTCTGACCCCAAAAGGACCCCAAAATCCCCCTTTCTGACCCCAAAATCCCCATTTCTGACCCCAAATCCCCCATTTCCAGCACCTCCTTTTCCTTCTCCTCGGCCTCTCGGGTCTTGTATCGTTTCTGGACCTCTTTGATGATCCTAAAAGCGTTCTGCAGGTTGAGGGCCGGCACCGACTGCTCCCCTGGGGTCTTCATGTTGGATGCCCTATAGGTTCTATAGGGTTTGGGGGGGGAGAAGGAAGCAAAACCCCACAAAAGTGAGCCAAAATCCCACAAAATGACCCCAAAACCCACTCAAATGACATAAAAACCCATAAAATGACCCCAAATCCCACTAAAAAGTCATAAAAACGCACAAAAAGACCCCAAATTCCACAAAATTTGCCCCAAAACCCACTCAAATGACATAAAAACCCATAAAATGACCCCAAAACCCACTAAAATGTCATAAAAACGCACAAAAAGACCCAAAATCCCACAAAATGACCCCAAAATCCCACCAAATTTGCCCCAAAATCATATGAATGTGAGCCAAAATCCCACAAAATGACCCCCAAATCCCACAAAATGACCCAAAATCCCACTAAAATGACCTGAAATCACACAAAATGACCCAAAAACCCATAAAATGACACCAAATCCCACAAAATGACCCCAAAATCCCACAAAATGACCCCAAATCCCACGAAATTTGCCCCAAAATCCTATGAATGTGAGCCAAAATCCCACAAAATGACCCCAAATCCCATAAAATGACCCCAAATCCCACAAAATGACCCCAAATCCCACAAAATTTGCCCCAAAATCCCAGAAAATGACCCAAAATCCCACAAAATGACCCAAAATCCCACAAAATTTACCCTAAAATCCCATAAAATGACCCAAATCCCACAAAATTCACCCCAAATCCCACAAAAATGACCCCAAAATCCCTCAAAATGACCCAAAAGGCAACAAAATTTGCCCCAAATCCCACAAAATGAGCCCAAATCCCACAAAATTCAACCCAAAATCCCATGAATGTGAGCCAAAATCCCACAAAATGACCCCAAATCCCACAAAAATGTCACAAAATCCCACAAAATGACCCCAAATCCCACAAAATTCAACCCAAAATCCCACAAAATGACCCTAAATACCATAAAATGACCCCAAAATCCCACAAAATGACCTAAAATGCCACAAAATTTGCCCCAAATCCCATAAAATGACCCGAAATCCCACAAAATGACCCAAAATCCCACAAAATTTACCCTAAAATCCCATAAAAAGTCCCCAAACCCCACAAAAATGTCATAAAATCCCACAAAATTCACCCCCAAAATCATATGAATGTGAGCCAAAATCCCACAAAATGACCCAAAATCCCACAAAATTTACCCTAAAATTTCACAAAATGACCCCAAATCCCACAAAATGACCGAAAAATCCCACAAAATTTGCCCCCAAATGACCCAAAATCCCCCAAATTTGCCCCCAAATGACCCCAAATCCCACAAAATTTACCCTAAAATCCCATAAAATGACCCCAAATCCCACAAAAATGTCATAAAATCCCACAAAATTCACCCCAAAATCCCATGAATGTGAGCCAAAATCCCACAAAATGACCCCAAATCCCACAAAATTTACCCTAAAATCCCATAAAATGACCCCAAATCCCACAAAATGACCGAAAATCCCACCAAATTTGCCCCAAATTGACCCAAAATACCCCAAAATCCCCCAAATTCCCCCCAAAATCCCCCAGATGTGCCCCCAAATGACCCCAAATTCCACCATATTTACCCTAAAATCCCATAAAATGACACCAAAACCCACAAAAATGTCACAAAGTCCCACAAAATTCAACCCAAAATCCCATGAATGTGAGCCAAAATCCCACAAAATGACCCCAAATCCCACAAAATGACCCCAAATCCCACTCAAATGTCATAAAAACCCACAAAATGACCCAAAATCCCACAAATGACCCCAAATCCCACAAAATTCAACCCAAAATCCCACAAAATGCCACCAAATGACCCAAAATCCCACAAAATGACCCCAAATCCCACAAAATTCGGCCTAAAATCCCACAAAATGACCCCAAATCCCACAAAAATGACCTAAAATGCCACAAAATTTGCCCAAATCCCATAAAATGACCCGAAATCCCACAAAATGACCCAAAATCCCACAAAATTTACCCTAAAATCCCATAAAATGACACCAAATCCCACTCAAATGTCATAAAAACCCACAAAATTCACCCCAAAATCATATGAATGTGAGCCAAAATCCCACAAAATGACCCCAAATCCCACAAAATGACCCCAAATCCCACTAAAATGTCATAAAAACCCACAAAATGCCACCAAATGACCCAAAAACCCACAAAATGACCCCAAATCCCACAAAATTCGCCCCAAAATCCCACAAAATGACCCCAAATCCCATAAAATGACTCCAAATCCCATAAAATTCTGCCTAAAATCCCATAGAATGACCCCAAATCCCACAAAATGACCAAAAATGCCACAAAAATGCCCCAAAATCCCACAAAATTTGCCCATATCGCATAAAATGACCTGAAATCCCACAAAATGACCCCAAATCCCACAAAATTCGGCCTAAAATCCAACAAAATAACCCCAAATCCCACAAAATTTACCCTAAAATCCCATAAAATGACCCCAAATCCACAGAAATGTCATAAAATCCCACAAAATTCACCCCAAAATCCTATGAATGTGAGCCAAAATCCCACAAAATGACCCCAAATCCCACTCAAATGTCATAAAAACCCACAAAATGACCCCAAATCCCACAAAATTTGCCCCAAAATCCTATGAATGTGAGCCAAAATCCCACAAAATGACCCTAAATCCCACAAAATTCAACCCAGAATCCCACAAAATGACCCTATATACCATAAAATGACCCCAAAATCCCACAAAATGACCTAAAATGCCACAAAATTTGCCCCAAATCCCATAAAATGACCCGAAATCCCACAAAATTTACCCTAAAATCCCATAAAATGACACCAAATCCCACAAAAATGTCATAAAAACCCACAAAATTCACCCCAAAATCATATGAATGTGAGCCAAAATCCCACAAAATGACCCCAAATCCCACAAAATGACCCCAAATCCCACTCAAATGTCATAAAAACCCACAAAATGACCCAAAATCCCACAAAATTTGCCCCAAAATCCTATGAATGTGAGCCAAAATCCCACAAAATGACCCCAAATCCCACAAAATTTACCCTAAAATCCCACAAAATGACTCCAAATCCCACAAAATTTACCCTAAAATCCCATAAAATGACCCAAAATCCCCAAAAATGACCCCAAATCCCACAAAATTTACCCTAAAATCTTACAAAATGACCCCAAATCCCACAAAAATGTCATAAAAACCCACAAAATTCACCCCAAAATCATATGAATGTGAGCCAAAATCCCACAAAATGACCCCAAATCCCACTCAAATGTCATAAAAACGCACAAAAAGACCCCAAATTCCACAAAATTTGCCCCAAAATCCTATGAATGTGAGCCAAAATCCCACAAAATGACCCCAAATCCCCAAAAATGACCCCAAATCCCACAAAATTCAGCCTAAAATCCCACAAAATTTGGCTTAAAATCCCATAGAATGACCCCAAATCCCACAAAAATGCCCCAAAATCCCACAAAATGACCAAAAATGCCACAAAATTTGCCCAAATCCCATAAAATGACCCAAAATCCCATAAAATGACCCCAAATCCCACAAAATTCGGCCTAAAATCCAACAAAATAACCCCAAATCCCACAAAATTTACCCTAAAATCCCATAAAATGACCCCAAATCCCACAGAAATGTCATAAAATCCCACAAAATTCACCCCAAAATCCCATGAAGGTGTGCCAAAATCCCACAAAATGACCCCAAATCCCACAAAATGACCCCAAAATCCCACAAAATGACCCCAAATCCCACTAAAATGTCATAAAAACCCACAAAATGACCCCAAAACCCACAAAATTTGCCCAAATTCCACAAAATGACCCCAAATCCCACAAAATTCAGCATAAAATCCCACCAAATTACCCAAAATCCCACAAAATGACCCAAAATCCCACAAAAATGTCACAAAATCCCACAAAATTCAGCCCAAAATCCCACAAAATGACCCCAAATTTGCCCCAAAATCCCCCAAATTTGCCCCCAAATGACCCCAAATCCCACAATTGACCCCAAATCCCTCAAAATTTGCCCCAAAATGCCCCAAATTTCCCCCCATATCCCCCAAATTTGCCCCCAAATGACCCCAAATCCCAGAATTGACCCCAAATCCCTCAAAATTTGCCCCAAAATGACCCAATTTCCCCCCCAAATTTGCCCCCAAATAACCCCAAATCCCACAATTGACCCAAAATCCGTCAAAGTTTGCCCCCAAATGCCCCAAATTTCCCCAAAATGCCCCAAATTTACCCTAAAATGACCCAAAATCCCACAATTGACCCCAAATCCCCCAAATTTGCCCCAAAATGACCCCAAATTTGCCCCCAAACCCCACAAAACCGACCCCAAACCCCCCAAACTCCCCCAAAATGCCCCAAAACCCCACAAAATTTGCCCAAATCCCATAAAATGACCTCAAATCCCACAAAATTTACCCTAAAATCCCATAAAATGACCCCAAATCCCACAAAATTTACCCTAAAATTTCACAAAATGTCCCCAAATCCCTCAAAATTCAGCTCAAAATCCACAAAATTCAGCCCAAAATCCACAAAATTCAGCCCAAAATACCCCAAAATCCCACAAAATTTGCCCCCAAATGCCCCCAAATGACCGAAATTCCCCCAATTCCCCCAAATTTGCCCCCAAACCCCACAAAACCGACCCCAAACCCCCCAAACTCCCCCAAAATGCCCCAAAACCCCACAAAATTTGCCCAAATCCCATAAAATGACCCCAAATCCCACAAAATTTACCCTAAAATCCCATAAAATGACCTCAAATCCCACAAAATGTACCCTAAAATCCCATAAAATGACCCCAAATCCCACAAAATTTACCCTAAAATTTCACAAAATGTCCCCAAAATCCCACAAAATTCACCCCAAAATGCCCCAAAATACCCCAAATTCCACCCAAAATCCCCCAGATTTGCCCCCAAATGCCCCAAATCCCAGAACTGACCCCAAATCCCTCAAAATTTGCCCCAAAATGACCCAAATTTTCCCCAAAATCCCCCAAATTTGCCCCAAAATGACCCCAAATCCCAGAATTGACCCCAAATCCCTCAAAATTCGCCCCCAAATACCCCAAAATGACCCAAATTCCCCCCAAAATCCCCCAAATTTGCCCCCAAATGACCTCAAATCCCACAAAATTTACCCTAAAATCCCACAAAATGACCCCAAATCCCACAAAATTTGCCCCAAAATCCCACAAAATTTGCCCCCAAATGCCCCCAAATCCCCCAAATTCGCCCCCAAATGACCCCAAATCCCACAATTGACCCAAAATCCCTCAAAATTTGCCCCCAAATGCCCAAAAATGATCCAAATTCTCCCCAAAATCCCCCAGATTTGCCCCCAAATCCCACAAAATTTACCCTAAAATCCCATAAAATGACCCCAAATCCCACAAAATGACACAGAATCCCACAAAATTTGCCCCAAAATGCCCCCAAATCCCCCAGTTGACCCAAAATCCCACAAAATTTGCCCCAAAATCCCCCAAAATCCCCCAAATTCCCCCGAAAATCCCCCAAATTTGCCCCAAAATCCCACAAAATTCACCCCAAAATGCCCACAAATGCCCCAAAATCCCCCAAATATGCCCCAAAATGACCCCAAATTTGCCCCCAAATCCCCACAAAAACGACCCCAAACCCCCCAAACTCCCCCAAAATGCCCCAAAATCCCCCAAATCCACCCCAAAAAACCCCCAACTCACATTTCCTTGACGAAGGTGGCTTCGGGGTTGGGGAAAATGTTGCCTTCGTTGCGGCCCAAAGCGCTGCCGGGGCAGTAGAAGTTGATACGGAGGTAGGTGTAATCTCCTTCCACGGACATGCTGATGTTCTGCACCAAAAATGGAGGATTTTCACCCAAAATCAGGTTTGGGGGGGAGCGGGCGCGAAGCTCGACCCCAAATCCAACCAATTTCAGCCCAAAAAGGCCCAAAAATTCAAGGCGAAACCCAACGGCGTTGAGTTGAAGGAGCCCGGAAGATAAAGGGTCAATTGGGTGGGAAATGAACCAAAAATGGGCATTTTCAACCCAAAAATGGGATGAAAATGGACAAAAAAGGAGCTTCAACCCCAAAAATATGGAATTTGACCCCAAAATCCATTGAATTGGACCCAAAAAGGCCCACAAATTCAAGGCAAAACTCAACGGCGTTGAGTCGAAGGAGTCCCAATGGAGGATGAAGAATCAATAGGGAGGAAATGAACCAAAAATGGCCGTTTTCAACCCAAAAAATGGGTCCTAAAGGGGTCACAAAGGAGCTTCAACCCCAATTCCATCCAATTTGACCCAAAATCTGTCCAATTTCAGCCCAAAAAGGCCCAAAAATTCAAGGCGAAACTCAACGGCGTTGAGTTGAAGGAGCCCGAAAGATAAAGGGTCAATTGGGTGAGAAATGAACCAAAAATGGGCGTTTTCAACCCAAAAATGGGATGAAAATGGACAAAAAAGGAGCTTCAACCCAAAAAATATGGAATTTGACCCCAAAATCCATCGAATTGGACCCAAAAAGCCCCAAAAATTCAAGGCAAATCTCAACGGCGTTGAGTTGAAGGAGCCCCAATGGAGGATGAAGAATCAATAGGGAGGAAATGAACCAAAAATGGCCGTTTTCAACCCAAAAAATGGGTACTAAAGGAGCTTTAACACTAAAAACATCAAATTTGACCCAAAATCCATTGAATTGGACCCAAAAAGGCCCAAAAATTCAAGGCAAAACTCAACGGCGTTGAGTTGAAGGAGCCCCAATGGAGGATGAAGAATCAATAGGGGGGAAATGAACCAAAAATGGCCGTTTTCAACCCAAAAACGGGATGAAAATGGACAAAAAAGGAGCTTCAACCCAAAAAACCTCAAATTTGACCCAAAATCCATTGAATTGGACCCAAAATCCATCAAATTTGACCCTAAAACCCATCAAAACTGAACACAAAAATCAACGCCGTTTGAATTTTAAGGTGCCAGGCCCAAAATTTCGCCTTTCTGACCCCAAATTTCACCTTTCTGACCCCAAATTTCACCTTTCTGACCCCAAATTCCAGCCCCACGACCCCAAATTCCCCCTTTTTCACCCCAAAATCCATCAACTTACCCCAAAAATCCCACAATATTGAGTTGAAAATCCACCAATGTTGGACAAAGACCCAAAGAAGGCCGAAAATCCAAATCCTTCCCCTTCCCACCCCAATTTTCGCCTTTCTGACCCCAAATTTCACCTTTCTGACCCCAAATTCCAGCCCCACCACCCCAAATTCCTCCTTTTTCACCCCAAAATCCATCAAATTCACCCCAATAATTCAACAATGTTGACTTGAAGCTTCTCCAACGTTGGACAAAGACCCAAAGAAGGCCGAAAATCCAAATCCTTCCCCTCCCCACCCCAATTTTCGCCTTCCTGACCCCAAATTTTGCCTTTCTGACCCCAAATTTCACCTTTCTGACCCCAAATTCCAGCCCCACGACCCCAAATTCCCCCTTTTTCACCCCAAAATCCATCAACCTACCCCAAAAATCCCACAATATTGACCTGAAGATCCCCCAACGTTGGACAAAGACCCAAAGAAGGCCGAAAATCCAAATCCTTCTCCTCCCCACCCCAAACTTCGCCTTCCTGACCCCAAATTTCACCTTTCTGACCCCAAATTTCACCTTTCTGACCCCAAATTCCAGCCCCACCACCCCAAATCCCCCCTTTTTCACCCCAAAATCCATCAAATTCACCCCAATAATTCAACAACGTTGACTTGAAGCTTCTCCAACGTTGGACAAAGACCCAAAGAAGGCGGAAAATCCAAATCCTTCCCCTCCCTACCCAAATTTCGCCTTTCTGACCCCAAATTTTGCCTTTCTGACCCCAAATTTCGCCTTTCCGACCCCAAATTCCAGCCCCACGACCCCAAATCCCCCCTTTTTCACCCCAAAATCCATCAAATTCACCCCAATAATTCAACAACGTTGACTGGAAGCTTCTCCAACGTTGGACAAAGACCCAAAGAAGGCCGAAAATCCAAATCCTTCCCCTCCCCACCCCAATTTTCGCCTTCCTGACCCCAAATTTCACCTTTCCGACCCCAAATTCCAGCCCCACGACCCCAAATTCCTCCTTTTTCACCCCAAAATCCATCAACTTACCCCAAAAATCCCACAATATTGAGTTGAAGATCCCCCAACGTTGGACAAAGACCCAAAGAAGGCGGAAAATCCAAATCCTTCCCCTCCCTACCCAAATTTCGCCTTTCTGACCCCAAATTTTGCCTTTCTGACCCCAAATTTCGCCTTTCCGACCCCAAATTCCAGCCCCACGACCCCAAATCCCCCCTTTTTCACCCCAAAATCCATCAAATTCACCCCAATAATTCAACAACGTTGACTGGAAGCTTCTCCAACGTTGGACAAAGACCCAAAGAAGGCCGAAAATCCAAATCCTTCCCCTCCCCACCCCAATTTTCGCCTTCCTGACCCCAAATTTCACCTTTCCGACCCCAAATTCCAGCCCCACGACCCCAAATTCCTCCTTTTTCACCCCAAAATCCATCAACTTACCCCAAAAATCCCACAATATTGAGTTGAAGATCCCCCAACGTTGGACAAAGACCCAAAGAAGGCGGAAAATCCAAATCCTTCCCCTCCCCACTCAAATTTTCGCCTTCCTGACCCCAAATTTCACCTTTCTGACCCCAAATTTTGCCTTCCTGACCCCAAATTCCAGCCCCACGACCCCAAATCCCCCCTTTTTCACCCCAAAACCCATCAACCTACCCCAAAAATCCCACAATGTTGACTTGGACAAAGACCCAAAGAAGGCCGAAAATCCAAATCCTTCCCCTCCCTACCCTGATTTTCTCATTCCTGACCCCAAATTTCACCTTTCTGACCCCAAATTTCACTTTTCCGACCCCAAATTCCAGCCCCACGACCCCAAATCCCCCCTTTTTCACCCCAAAATCCCACCTTGATGGTGGCGATGTGGAAGGGGGTGGCGATGCCGAAGACAGGCATGATGACGGTCTCGTATTTCTTGTCGATGTAGATCTTCATCTCGCGGATGTGGGGCTCCTTGGGCATCAGCGATGGGTTCTTATAGGAGATGTTGGATTTCCGTGCCCTGCCCCAAAGATTTGGGGTGAAATCAGGTGAAATTGGGAAAAAAACCCACTGTCCTGACCCAAATCACGCCAAAATCAACCCAAAAATGCAAAGAAAGGCAACAAAAGGCACCTATTTATCCCCAAAGTGGCCAAAAATCCACCTCAAAATGACCCCAAATCCACCCCAATGACCCCAAATCCAGTTAAAATGACTCAAAACCCCCCAAAATGACCCAAATCCCCCCAAAATGACCCTAAAAATGACCCCTAACTCCCCCCAAAATGACCCCAAATCCCCCAAGGACCCTAAAAATGACCCAAATCCACCCCAAAATGACCCCAAATCCCCCCCAAAATGATTCCACATCCCCCAAAGACCCCCCCAAAATGACCCTAAAAGCCCCAAAAATGACCCCAAATCCCCCAAAGACCCTAAAAATGACCCCTAACCCCCCCAAATGACCCCAACCCCCCAAAAATGACACAAATCCCCCCCAAAAAGCCCCAAAACCCCCGAAAATGACCCAATTCCCCCCCAAAATGACCCCACATCCCCCAAAGACCCCCCAAAATGACCCTAAAAGCCCCAAAAATGACCCAAAATCCCCCAAAGACCCTAAAAATGACCCAAATCCACCCCAAAATGACCCCAAATCCCCCCCAAAATGGACCCAAATCCCCCCCAAATGACCCAAAAATGACCCCACATCCCCCAAAGACCCTAAAAATGACCCAAATCCACGCCAAAATGACCCCAAATCCACCCAAAAAAACCCAACCCCCTAAAATGATCCCAAATTCCCCCAAAATGACTCCAAATCCCCCCAAAATGACCCAAATCCCCCCCCCAAATGACCCCAAATCCAACCCCAAAATGACCCCAAATCCACCCAAAATGACCCCAAATCCCCCCAAAATTTGGGTACTTCTGGATCTGCTGCTCCCCCTTCTGCTCCGTCAGCCTCCGCCTCGCCTCCTCGTTAAGCTGCGTTGCTAATTCCTTTTGATGAGCTCGGCGCTTCTCCTCGGCTGTCAGCTCGTTCTGGGGGGGAGTCGGACCCCAAATGACCCAAAATCCCCCCAAAATGACCCAAAACTCACCCAAAATGACAGAAAATCAACCAAAAATGACCCAAAATCCCCCCAAAATGACCCAAAATCAAACAAACATGACCCAAAACTCATCCAAAATGACAGAAAATCAACCAAAAATGACAGAAAATCAACCAAAAATGACCCAAAATCAACCAAAAATGACCCAAAATCCCATAAAAAGGACCAAAAATCCCATAAAAAGGACCCAAAATCCTCCCAAAATGACCCAAAACCAACCAAAATCCACCAAAAATGACCCAAAATCAACCAAAAATGACCCATAATCCCATAAAAAAGACCCAAAATCCCCCCGAAATCCACCAAAAATGACCCAAAACCAACCAAAAATGACCCAAAATCCCATAAAAGACCCAAAATTCCCTCAAAATGACCCAGTGAACCAAAAATGACCCAAAATCCACCCAAAATGACCCAAAATCCCCGCAAAAATGACCTTAAAACCCCCCAAAAATGACCTAAAATCCCCTAAAAAGACCCCAAAAATGCCCCAAAATGACCCCAAAACCCACAGAAATGCCCCAAAACCCCCCAAAAATCCCAAAATCACCCCAAAAAGCCCCAAAATCACCGGATTTCAGCCCAAATTTCCCCCTACCCGCGTGCGCTCCGTCAGCAGCGCCACAACACCCCAAAACCCCCCCAAAATGCCCCAAAATGACCCCAAAACCCCCCAAAATGACCCCAAAACCCACAGAAACGACCCCAAAACCACAAAGAAATCCCAAAATCACCCCAAAATGACCCAAAATCAAACAAATATGACCCAAAACTCACCTAAAATGACAGAAAATCAACCAAGAATGACCCAAAATCAACCAAGTGACCCAAAATTCCCCCAAAATGACCCAAAATCCCATAAAAAGGACCCAAAACCCTCCCAAAATGACCCAAAACCAACCAAAAGTGACGCAAAACCAACCAAAAATGACCCAAAATCCTCCCAAAATGACCCAAAATCCCGCCCAAATCCCCCCAAGTCCCCCCAAAATGACCCAAAAATCAAGCAAACATGACCCAAAATCCAACAAAAAGACCCAAAATCCACCCAAAATGACCCAAAACTCACCCAAAATGACAGAAAATCAACCAAAAATGACCCAAAATCAACCAAAAATGACCCAAAATCCCATAAAAAGGACCCAAAATCCTATAAAAAGGACCCAAAATCCCCCCAAAATGACCCATAATCCCCGCAAAAATGACCTTAAAACCCCCAAAAATGACCCCAAAACCCACAGAAACGACCCAAAACCCCACAAAAATCCCAAAAGCACCCCAAAATGACCCAAAATCCCCAAAATTCGCCCCAAAATCCCAACAATTTCACCCCAAATCCCCCAGAAATCTCCCCAAAAATGACCTCAAAATGCCCCCAAAAATGACCCCAAATCCCCCCCAAAATGACATAAAATCCCCTAAAAAGACCCCAAAAATGACCCAAAATCCCCTAAAATGACCCCAAAAATCCCCAAAATCCATAAAATCACCCCAAAATGACCCAAAATCCCCAAAATTTGCCCCAAAATCCCAACAATTTCACCCCAAATCCCCCAGAAATCGCCCCAAAAATGACCTCAAAACACCCCCAAAAATGACCCAAAATCCCCACAAAATGACCCAAAATCCCCTAAAAAGACCCCAAAAATGACCCAAAATCTCCTAAAATGACCCCAAAAATCCCCACAATCCATCAAAACACCCCAAAAAGCCCCAAAATCACCGGATTTCAGCCCAAATTTCCCCCTACCCGCGTGCGCTCCGTCAGCAGCGCCACAACACCCCAAAAACCCCCAAAATGCCCCAAAATGACCCCAAAACCCCCCAAAATGACCCCAAAACCCACAGAAACGACCCAAAACCCCCCAAAAATCCCAAAATCACCCCAAAATGACCCAAAATCCCCCAAATTCGCCCCAAAATCCCAACAATTTCACCCCAAATCCACCAGAAATCGCCCCAAAAATGACCTCAAAACGCCCCCAAAAACGACCTAAAATCCCCCCAAAAATGACCAAAAATCCCCTAAAAAGACCCCAAAAATGACCCAAAATCTCCTAAAATGACCCCAAAAATCCCCAAAATCCATAAAATCACCCCAAAATGACCCAAAATCCCCAAAATTCGCCCCAAAATCCCAACAATTTCACCCCAACGCCCCCAGAAATCGCCCCAAAAATGACCTCAAAACGCCCCCAAAAATGACCTAAAATCCCCTAAAAAGACCCAAAAATGACCCAAAATCCCCTAAAATGACCCCAAAAATCCCAACAAAAGGCCCCAAAATCCCCAAAATCCATCAAAACCCCCAGAATGACCCAAAATCTACCAAAAATGACCCAAAACCAACCAAAAATGACCCAAAATCCCCCCAAATCCCCCCAAATGACCCAAAATCAAACAAACGTGACCCAAAATCCCATAAAGACCCAAAATTCCCCCAAAGTGACCCAAAATCCCATAAAAAAGACCCAAAATCCACCCAAAATGACCCAAAATCAACCAAAAATGATCCAAAATCCCATAAAAAACGCAAAATCCTCCCAAAATGACCCAAAATCCACCAAAAATGACCCCAAAATCCCCCCAAAATGACCCAAAATCCACCAAAAATGACCCCAAATCAACCAAAAGTGACCCAAAATCCCATAAAAATGACCCAAAATCCCATTAAAAAGACCCAAAATCCACCCAAAATGACCCAAAATCCCCGCAAAATGACCCAAAATCCCCACAAAATGACCCAAAATCCACCCAAAATCCAACAGAAATGACCCCAAAACCACTTAAAATGACCCAAAATCCCATAAAAAAGACCCAAAATCCCCCCAAAATCCACCAAAAATGACCCAAAACCAACCAAAAATGACCCAAAATCCACCCCAAACGACTCAAAATTCCCCCAAAATGACCCAAAATCAACCAAAAATGACCCAAAATCCACCCAAAATGACCCAAAATCCCCCCAAAATGACCCAAAACTCACCCAAAAAGACAGAAAATCAACCAAAAATGACCCAAAATCCCATAAAAATGACCCAAAATCCCCTAAAAAGGACCCAAAATCCTCCCAAAATGACCCAAAACCAACTAAAAATGACCCAAAATCCCATTAAAAAGACCCAAAATCCTCCCAAAATCAACCAAAAATGACCCAAAATCCCCCCCAAAATCCACCAAAAATGACCCAAAACCAACCAAAAATGACCCAAAATCCACCCAAATCCCCCCAAATGACCCAAAATCAAACAAACGTGACCCAAAATCCCATAAAGACCCAAAATTCCCCCAAAGTGACCTAAAATCCCATAAAAAAGACCCAAAATCCACCCAAAATGACCCAAAATCAACCAAAAATGACCCAAAATCCCCCCAAAATGACCCAAAAATCAAGCAAACGTGACCCAAAATCCCATAAAAAAGACCCCAAATCCCCCCAAAATGACCCAAAATCCCAACAAATTGACCCAAAATCCAACTGAAATGACCCAACATCAACCAAAAATGACCCAAAATCCCCGCAAAAATGACCCTAAAACCCCCCAAAAATGACCCCAAAACCCACAGAAACGACCCCAAAACCCCACAAAAATCCCAAAATCACCCTAAAATGACCCAAAATCCCCAAAATTCACCCCAAAATCCCAACAATTTCACCCCAAATCCCCCAGAAATCTCCCCAAAAACGACCTCAAAACGCCCCCAAAAATGACCCAAAAATCCCCCCAAAATGACCCCAAAACCCCCAAAAAAGACCCCAAAAATGACCCAAAATCCCCTAAAATGACCCCAAAAATCCCCAAAATCCATAAAATCACCCCAAAATGACCCAAAATCCCCAAAATTCGCCCCAAAATCCCAACAATTTCACCCCAAATCCCCCAGAAATCGCCCCAAAAATGACCTCAAAATGCCCCCAAAAAATGACCTAAAATCCCCTAAAAAGACCCCAAAAATGACCCAAAATCCCCTAAAATGACCCCAAAAATCCCTACTGAAGGCCCCAAAATCCATCAAAACCCCCAGAATGACCCAAAATCTACCAAAAATGACCCAAAACCAACCAAAAATGACCCAAAATCCACCCAAATCCCCCCAAATGACCCAAAATCAAACAAACGTGACCCAAAATCCCATAAAAAGGACCCAAAATTCCCCCAAAATGACCCAAAATCCCATTAAAAAGACCCAAAATCCACCCAAAATGACAGAAAATCAACCAAAAATGATCCAAAATCCCATAAAAAAGACCCAAAATCCACCCAAAATGACCCAAAATCAACCAAAAATGACCCAAAATCCACCCCAAACCTCCCCAAAAACGACCCAAAATCCAACTGAAATGACCCAAAACCAACCAAAAATGACCCACAATCCCACAAAAAAGACCCAAAATCCTCCCAAAATGACCCCAAATCCACCCAAAATCCCCCCAAAATGACCCAAAATCCACCCAAAATGACCCAAAATCCCCCCAAAATCCACCCAAAATGACCCAAAACCCCCCAAAATCCCCCTAAAATGACCCAAAATCCAACAGAAATGACCCAAAAACCACTTAAAATGACCCCAAATGCCCAAAATTGACCCCAAATTCCCCGCAAAATGAACCAAAATCCAACAAAAATGACCCCAAAACCCCCAAATGGCCCCAAAACGACCCAAAATCCATAAGAAATGAACCAAAATCCCCGCAAAAATGACCCAAAATGCCCAAAATTGACTCCAAAATCCCCCCAAAATGACCCAAAATCCCCCCAAAATGACCCAAAATCCACCCAAATCGCCCCAAAACCCCCCAAAATGACCCAAAATCCCCCCAAAATGACCTTAAAACCCCCCAAAAATGACCCCAAAACCCACAGAAACGACCCAAAACCCCCCAAAAATCCCAAAATCACCCCAAAAAGCCCCAAAATCGCCGGATTTCAGCCCAAATTCCCCCCTACCCGCGTGCGCTCCGTCAGCAGCGCAACAACACCCCAAAAACCCCCCAAAATGCCCCAAAATGACCCCAAAAATCCCCAAAAAAGGCCCCCAAACCCCACAAAAATCCCAAAATCACCCCAAAATGACCCAAAATCAACCAAAAATGACCCAAAATCCCATAGAAAAGATCCAAAATCCCCCCAAAATGACCCCAAATCCCATAAAAACGACCCCAAATCCACCCAAAATGACCCCAAAATCCCCACAAAATGACCCAAAATCAACCAAAAATGACCCAAAATCCCATAAAAAAGACCCAAAATCCTCCCAAAATGACCCAAAACTCACCCAAAATGACAGAAAATCAACCAAAAAGGACCCAAAATCCCCACAAAATGACCCAAAATCCCATAAAAATGACCCAAAATTCCCCCAAAATGACCCAAAATCCTCCCAAAATGACCCAAAATTAACCAAAAATGACCCAAAATTAACCAAAATCCCCTAAAATGACCCCAAAAATCCCCAAAATCCATCAAAACCCCCCAAAAAGCCCCAAAATGGCCGGATTTCAGCCCAAATTTCCCCCTACCCGCGTGCGCTCCGTCAGCAGCGCCACAACACCCCAAAACCCCCCAAAATGCCCCAAAATGACCCCAAAACCCACAGAAATCCCAAAATCACCCCAAAATGACCCAAAATCCCCCCAAAATCCACCAAAAATGACCCAAAACCAACCAAAAATGACCCAAAATCCACCCAAATCCCCCCAAATGACCCAAAATCAAACAAACGTGACCCAAAATCCCATAAAAAGGACCCAAAATTCCCCCAAAATGACCCAAAATCCCACAAAAAAGACCCAAAATCCTCCCAAAATGACCCAAAATCAATGAAAAATGACCCAAAATCCCCACAAAATGACCCAAAATCCCAAGAAATTGACCAAAAACCCCCCAAAATCCCCCTAAAACGACCCAAAATCCAACAGAAATGACCCCAAAACCACTTAAAATGACCCAAAATCCCATAAAAAAGACCCAAAATCCCCCCAAAATCCACCAAAAATGACCCAAAACCAACCAAAAATGACCCAAAATCCACCCCAAACAACCCAAAATTCCCCCAAAATGACCCAAAATCAACCAAAAATGACGCAAAATCCCATAAAAAGGACCCAAAATCAACCAAAAATGACCCAAAATCAACCAAAAATGACCCCAAATCCTCCCAAAATGACCCAAAATCCCGCCCAAATCCCCCCAAATTGACCCAAGTCCCCCCAAAATGACCCAAAAATCAAGCAAACATGACCCAAAATCCCATAAAAGACCCAAAATCCACCCAAAATGACAGAAAATCAACCAAAAATGACCCAAAATCAACCAAAAATGACCCAAAATCCCCGCAAACATGACCCAAAATCCCATAAAAAAGACCCAAAATTCCCCCAAAATGACCCAATGAACCAAAAATGACCCAAAATCCACCCAAAATGTCCCAAAATCAACCAAAAATGACCCAAAATCCCCGCAAAAATGACCTTAAAACCCCCCAAAAATGACCCCAAAACCCACAGAAACGACCCAAAACCCCCCAAAAATCCCAAAATCACCCCAAAAAGCCCCAAAATCACCGGATTTCAGCCCAAAATCCCAACAATTTCACCCCAAATCCACCAGAAATCGCCCCAAAAATGACCACAAAAAGCCCCCAAAAACGACCTAAAATCCCCCCAAAAATGACCAAAAATCCCCTAAAAAGACCCCAAAAATGACCCAAAATCTCCTAAAATGACCCCAAAAATCCCCAAAATCCATAAAATCACCCCAAAATGACCCAAAATCCCCAAAATTCGCCCCAAAATCCCAACAATTTCACCCCAACGCCCCCAGAAATCGCCCCAAAAATGACCTCAAAACGCCCCCAAAAATGACCTAAAATCCCCTAAAAAGACCCAAAAATGACCCCAAATCCCCTAAAATGACCCCAAAAATCCCCACTGAAGGCCCCAAAATCCATCAAAACCCCCAGAATGACCCAAAATCTACCAAAAATGACCCAAAACTCACCCAAAAATGACCCAAAATCCACCCAAATCCCCCCAAATGACCCAAAATCAAACAAACGTGACCCAAAATCCCATAAAAAGACCCAAAATCCCATAAAAGACCCAAAATCCCCCCAAATTGACCCAAGCTCCCCCAAAATGACCCAAAATCAACCAAAAATGACCCAAAAATGAACCAAACATGACTCAAAACCCTCCCAAAATGACCCAAAATCCCCCCAAAATGACTCCAAATCCCACCAAAATGACCCAAAATTCCCTCAAAATCCACCAAAAATGACCCAAATCCCCGCGAAACGACCCAAAATCCCATAAAAAAGACCCAAAATTCCCCCAAAATGACCCAAAATCCCACAAAAAAGACCCAAAATCCTCCCAAAATGACCCAAAATTAACCAAAAATGACCCAAAACCAACCAAAAATGACCCAAAATCCACCCAAAATGACCTAAAATCCCCGCAAAAATGACCCAAAATCCCCCCAAAATGACCCAAAAATCAAGCAAACGTGACCCAAAATCCCATAAAAAAGACCCAAAATCCTCCCAAAGTGACCCAAAATCCACCAAAAATGACCCCAAATCCCCCCAAAATGACCCAAAATCCCAACAAATTGACCCAAAATCCAACTGAAATGACCCAACATCAACCAAAAATGACCCAAAGTCCCATAAAAAGGACTCAAAATTCCCCCAAAATGACCCAAAATCAACCAGAAATGATCCAAAATCCCATAAAAGAGCCAAAATCCACCCAAAATGACCCAAAATCCCCCCAAAATGACCCAAAAATCAAGCAAAAATGACCCAAAATCCCATAAAAGACCCAAAATCCTCCCAAAATGACCCAAAATCCCCCCAAAATGACCCAAAGTCCCATGAAAAGGACCCAAAATCAACCAAAAATGACCCAAATCCAACCAAAAATGACCCAAAATTCCATAAAAAAGACCCAAAATCCCCCCAAAATCCACCAAAAATGACCCAAAACCAACCAAAAATGACCCAAAATCCACCCCAAACGACCCCAAATCCCCACAAAATGACCCAAAATCCACCAAAAATGACCCAAAATCCCATAAAAAAGACCCAAAATCCTCCCAAAATGACCCAAAATCCACCCAAAATGACCCAAAACTCACCCAAAATGACAGAAAATCAACCAAAAATGACCCAAAATCAACCAAAAATGACCCAAAATCCACCCCAAATCCCCCCAAAATGACCCAAGCCCCCCCAAAATGACCCAAAATCCCCGCAAACATGACCCAAAATCCCATAAAAAAGACCCAAAATTCCCCCAAAAATGACCCAAAGTCCCATAAAAAGGACCCAAAATCCTCCCAAAATGACCCAAAACTCACCCAAAATGACCCAAAATCAACCAAAAATGACCCAAAATCAACCAAAAATGACCCAAAATCCTCCCAAAATGACCCAAAATCAACCAAAAATGACCCAAAATCCACCCCAAACCCGCCCCAAAAACGACCCAAAATCCAACTGAAATGACCCAAAACCAACCAAAAATGACCCACAATCCCACAAAAAAGACCCAAAATCCTCCCAAAATGACCCCAAAACCCCCCAAAAAGCCCCAAAAATGACCCAAAATCCCCTAAAATGACCCCAAAAATCCCCAAAATCCATCAAAACCCCCCAAAATGACCCAAAATCACCGGATTTCAGCCCAAATTCCCCCCTACCCGCGTGCGCTCCGTCAGCAGCGCCGCCCTCGAGCTGCGCCCCAATAAATCTTCAGCCTCGTCCTTTTCCTCCTCTTCCTCCTCTTCGTCTTCATTCTGAGGGAAAAAAAGGCGATTTTGGGCAAAAACAAACCCCAAAATGATGATTTTTGGAGCCCTTGGAACCAAAATCCCAATTTATCACCATTTAAGCCCCAATTTCTGCCCCATAATCATCATTTTTGCCCCAAAATTGCCATTTTTAGCACCATTTCTGCCCCAAAATCACCATTTTTGTCCCAAAATTGTAATTTTTACCCCAATTTGACCCAAAATCACCATTTCTGCCCATATTTCTGCTCCAAAAATCAACATTTTTAACCAAAAAGTGACATTTTTAACCCAAATGGACCCCAAAATCACCATTTTTGACACAAAAACGTCCAGTTTTGACCCAAAATCACCATGCCCCCCCCCAAAATAATCATTTTTACCCAAACATGACACAAAAATCCCCATTTTTGACCCCAAAAGTGCAATTTTTATCCCAATTTGACCTCAAAATTACCATTTCTGACCCCAAAATCACCATTTTTACCCCAATTTGACCCAAGAACCACCATTTCACCGCCAATTTCTGCTCCAAAAATCACCATTTTTAACGAAAAAGAGCCATTTTTCCTCCAATTTGAACCCAAAATCACCATTCTTAACCTCAAAAAACCATTATTCTACCAATTTGACACAAAAAAAGCCATTTTTGACACCAAAACCACCGATTTTACACCATTTTAACATCAAAACAGCCATGGTCAAAAATTACTATCGCTTATTTACCCAGAATTCCCCCTTTTTAACCTTAAATATCCCTTATTTTCATAGAAATCCCTGTTTTTCCCCTTAAATATCCCTTATTTTCATAGAAATCCCTGTTTTTCCCCTTAAATATCCCCTATTTTCATAGAAATCCCTGTTTTTCCCCTTAAATATCGATTATTTTCATAGAAATCCCTGTTTTTAACCTTAAATATCCCTTATTTTCATAGAAATCCCTGTTTTTCCCCTTAAATATCGATTATTTTCATAGAAATCCCTGTTTTTCACCTTAAATATCCCTTATTTTAACAGAAATCCCTGTTTTTCCCCTTAAATATCCCTTATTTTCATAGAAATCCCTGTTTTTCCCCTTAAATATCCCTTATTTTCCCAGAAATCCCTGTTTTTCCCCTTAAATATCCCTTATTTTCACAGAAATCCCTGTTTTTCCCCTTAAATATCCCTTATTTTCCCAGAAATCCCTGTTTTTCCCCTTAAATATCCCTTATTTTCCCAGAAATCCCTGTTTTTCACCTTAAATATCCCTTATTTTCATAGAAATCCCTGTTTTTAACCTTAAATATCCCTTATTTTCATAGAAATCCCTGTTTTTCCCCTTAAATATCCCTTATTTTCATAGAAATCCCTGTTTTTCACCTTAAATATCCCTTATTTTCACAGAAATCCCTGTTTTTCCCCTTAAATATCCCTTATTTTCATAGAAATCCCTGTTTTTCCCCTTAAATATCCCTTATTTTCATAGAAATCCCTGTTTTTAACCTTAAATATCCCTTATTTTCATAGAAATCCCTGTTTTTCACCTTAAATATCCCTTATTTTCATAGAAATCCCTGTTTTTAACCTTAAATATCCCTTATTTTCATAGAAATCCCTGTTTTTAACCTTAAATATCCCTTATTTTCCCAGAAATCCCTGTTTTTAACCTTAAATATCCCTTATTTTCCCAGAAATCCCTGTTTTTAACCTTAAATATCCCTTATTTTCATAGAAATCCCTGTTTTTAACCTTAAATATCCCTTATTTTCATAGAAATCCCTGTTTTTCACCTTAAATATCCCTTATTTTCATAGAAATCCCTGTTTTTCCCCTTAAATATCCCTTATTTTCATAGAAATCCCTGTTTTTCCCCTTAAATATCCCTTATTTTCATAGAAATCCCTGTTTTTCCCCTTAAATATCCCTTATTTTCATAGAAATCCCTGTTTTTCACCTTAAATATCCCTTATTTTCACAGAAATCCCTGTTTTTCACCTTAAATATCCCTTATTTTCATAGAAATCCCTGTTTTTCACCTTAAATATCCCTTATTTTCATAGAAATCCCTGTTTTTCACCTTAAATATCCCTTATTTTCACAGAAATCCCTGTTTTTTCCCCTTAAATATCCCTTATTTTCATAGAAATCCCCGTTTTTAACCTTAAATATCCCTTATTTTCATAGAAATCCCTGTTTTTCACCTTAAATATCCCTTATTTTCACAGATATCCCTGTTTTTCACCTTAAATATCCCTTATTTTCATAGAAATCCCTGTTTTTAACCTTAAATATCCCTTATTTTCATAGAAATCCCTGTTTTTAACCTTAAATATCCCTTATTTTCATAGAAATCCCTGTTTTTCCCCTTAAATATCCCTTATTTTCCCAGAAATCCCTGTTTTTAACCTTAAATATCCCTTATTTTCATAGAAATCCCTGTTTTTCCCCTTAAATATCCCTTATTTTCCCAGAAATCCCTGTTTTTAACCTTAAATATCCCTTATTTTCACAGAAATCCCTGTTTTTCACCTTAAATATCCCTTATTTTCATAGAAATCCCTGTTTTTCCCCTAAAATATCCCTTATTTTCATCGAAATCCCTGTTTTTAACCTTAAATATCCCTTATTTTCATAGAAATCCCTGTTTTTCCCCTTAAATATCCCTTATTTTCATAGAAATCCCTGTTTTTCACCTTAAATATCCCTTATTTTCATAGAAATCCCTGTTTTTCCCCTTAAATATCCCTTATTTTCATAGAAATCCCTGTTTTTCCCCTTAAATATCCCTTATTTTCATAGAAATCCCTGTTTTTCCCCTTAAATATCCCTTATTTTCATAGAAATCCCTGTTTTTCCCCTTAAATATCGATTATTTTCATAGAAATCCCTGTTTTTCACCTTAAATATCCCTTATTTTAACAGAAATCCCTGTTTTTCCCCTTAAATATCCCTTATTTTCATAGAAATCCCTGTTTTTCCCCTTAAATATCCCTTATTTTCCCAGAAATCCCTGTTTTTCCCCTTAAATATCCCTTATTTTCACAGAAATCCCTGTTTTTCCCCTTAAATATCCCTTATTTTCATAGAAATCCCTGTTTTTCCCCTTAAATATCCCTTATTTTCCCAGAAATCCCTGTTTTTCACCTTAAATATCCCTTATTTTCATAGAAATCCCTGTTTTTAACCTTAAATATCCCTTATTTTCATAGAAATCCCTGTTTTTCCCCTTAAATATCCCTTATTTTCATAGAAATCCCTGTTTTTCACCTTAAATATCCCTTATTTTCACAGAAATCCCTGTTTTTCCCCTTAAATATCCCTTATTTTCATAGAAATCCCTGTTTTTCCCCTTAAATATCCCTTATTTTCATAGAAATCCCTGTTTTTAACCTTAAATATCCCTTATTTTCATAGAAATCCCTGTTTTTCACCTTAAATATCCCTTATTTTCATAGAAATCCCTGTTTTTAACCTTAAATATCCCTTATTTTCATAGAAATCCCTGTTTTTAACCTTAAATATCCCTTATTTTCCCAGAAATCCCTGTTTTTAACCTTAAATATCCCTTATTTTCCCAGAAATCCCTGTTTTTAACCTTAAATATCCCTTATTTTCATAGAAATCCCTGTTTTTAACCTTAAATATCCCTTATTTTCATAGAAATCCCTGTTTTTCACCTTAAATATCCCTTATTTTCATAGAAATCCCTGTTTTTCCCCTTAAATATCCCTTATTTTCATAGAAATCCCTGTTTTTCCCCTTAAATATCCCTTATTTTCATAGAAATCCCTGTTTTTCCCCTTAAATATCCCTTATTTTCATAGAAATCCCTGTTTTTCACCTTAAATATCCCTTATTTTCACAGAAATCCCTGTTTTTCACCTTAAATATCCCTTATTTTCATAGAAATCCCTGTTTTTCACCTTAAATATCCCTTATTTTCATAGAAATCCCTGTTTTTCACCTTAAATATCCCTTATTTTCACAGAAATCCCTGTTTTTCCCCTTAAATATCCCTTATTTTCATAGAAATCCCCGTTTTTAACCTTAAATATCCCTTATTTTCATAGAAATCCCTGTTTTTAACCTTAAATATCCCTTATTTTCACAGATATCCCTGTTTTTCACCTTAAATATCCCTTATTTTCATAGAAATCCCTGTTTTTAACCTTAAATATCCCTTATTTTCATAGAAATCCCTGTTTTTAACCTTAAATATCCCTTATTTTCATAGAAATCCCTGTTTTTCCCCTTAAATATCCCTTATTTTCCCAGAAATCCCTGTTTTTAACCTTAAATATCCCTTATTTTCATAGAAATCCCTGTTTTTCCCCTTAAATATCCCTTATTTTCCCAGAAATCCCTGTTTTTAACCTTAAATATCCCTTATTTTCACAGAAATCCCTGTTTTTCACCTTAAATATCCCTTATTTTCATAGAAATCCCTGTTTTTCCCCTAAAATATCCCTTATTTTCATCGAAATCCCTGTTTTTAACCTTAAATATCCCTTATTTTCATAGAAATCCCTGTTTTTCCCCTTAAATATCCCTTATTTTCATAGAAATCCCTGTTTTTCACCTTAAATATCCCTTATTTTCATAGAAATCCCTGTTTTTCACCTTAAATATCCCTTATTTTCATAGAAATCCCTGTTTTTCACCTTAAATATCACTTATTTTCATAGAAATCCCTGTTTTTAACCTTAAATATCCCTTATTTTCCCAGAAATCCCTGTTTTTAACCTTAAATATCCCTTATTTTCATAGAAATCCCTGTTTTTAACCTTAAATATCCCTTATTTTCCCAGAAATCCCTGTTTTTCACCTTAAATATCCCTTATTTTCCCAGAATTCCCTGTTTTTCCCCTTAAATATCCCTTATTTTCCCAGAAATCCCTGTTTTTAACCTTAAATATCCCTTATTTTCAAAGAAATCCCTGTTTTTCCCTTAAATATCCCTTATTTTCATAGAAATCCCTGTTTTTCACCTTAAATATCCCTTATTTTCCCAGAAATCCCTGTTTTTCACCTTAAATATCCCTTATTTTCCCAGAAATCCCTGTTTTTCCCCTTAAATATCCCTTATTTTCATAGAAATCCCTGTTTTTCCCCTTAAATATCCCTTATTTTCATAGAAATCCCTGTTTTTCACCTTAAATATCCCTTATTTTCCCAGAAATCCCTGTTTTTCCCCTTAAATATCCCTTATTTTCCCAGAAATCCCTGTTTTTCCCCTTAAATATCCCTTATTTTCCCAGAAATCCCTGTTTTTATCCTTAAATATCCCTTATTTTCCCAGAATTCCCTGTTTTTCCCCTTAAATATCCCTTATTTTCATAGAAATCCCTGTTTTTCCCCTTAAATATCCCTTATTTTCATAGAAATCCCTGTTTTTCCCCTTAAATATCCCTTATTTTCATAGAAATCCCTGTTTTTAACCTTAAATATCCCTTATTTTCATAGAAATCCCTGTTTTTCACCTTAAATATCCCTTATTTTCATAGAAATCCCTGTTTTTCATCTTAAATATCCCTTATTTTCATAGAAATCCCTGTTTTTCCCCTTAAATATCCCTTATTTTCCCAGAAATCCCTGTTTTTCCCCTTAAACATCCCTTATTTTCATAGAAATCCCTGTTTTTCCCCTTAAATATCCCTTATTTTCATAGAAATCCCTGTTTTTCCCCTTAAATATCCCTTATTTTCATAGAAATCCCTGTTTTTAACCTTAAATATCCCTTATTTTCATAGAAATCCCTGTTTTTCCCCTCAAATATCCCTTATTTTCCCAGAAATCCCTGTTTTTCACCTTAAATATCCCTTATTTTCCCAGAAATCCCTGTTTTTAACCTTAAATATCCCTTATTTTCATAGAAATCCCTGTTTTTCCCCTTAAATATCCCTTATTTTCATAGAAATCCCTGTTTTTCACCTTAAATATCCCTTATTTTCATAGAAATCCCTGTTTTTCCCCTTAAATATCCCTTATTTTCATAGAAATCCCTGTTTTTCCCCTTAAATATCCCTTATTTTCATAGAAATCCCTGTTTTTAACCTTAAATATCCCTTATTTTCATAGAAATCCCTGTTTTCCACTTTAAATATCCCTTATTTTCACAGAAATCCCTGTTTTTCACCTAAAATATCGCTTATTTTCATAGAAATACCTGTTTTTAACCTTAAATATCCCTTATTTTCCCAGAAATCCCTGTTTTTCCCCTAAAATATCCCTTATTTTCATAGAAATCCCTGTTTTTCCCCTTAAATATCCCTTATTTTCCCAGAAATCCCTGTTTTTCACCTTAAATATCCCTTATTTTCCCAGAAATCCCTCTTTTTCCCCTTAAATATCCCTTATTTTCATAGAAATCCCTGTTTTTCCCCTTAAATATCCCTTATTTTCCCAGAAATCCCTGTTTTTCACCTTAAATATCCCTTATTTTCATAGAAATCCCTGTTTTTCCCCTTAAATATCCCTTATTTTCACAGAAATCCCTGTTTTTAACCTTAAATATCCCTTATTTTCATAGAAATCCCTGTTTTTAACCTTAAATATCCCTTATTTTCCCAGAAATCCCTGTTTTTCCCCTTAAATATCCCTTATTTTCATAGAAATCCCTGTTTTTCACCTTAAATATCCCTTATTTTCATAGAAATCCCTGTTTTTCACCTTAAATATCCCTTATTTTCATAGAAATCCCTGTTTTTAACCTTAAATATCCCTTATTTTCATAGAAATCCCTGTTTTTCACCTTAAATATCCCTTATTTTCATAGAAATCCCTGTTTTTCACCTTAAATATCCCTTATTTTCCCAGAAATCCCTGTTTTTCCCCTTAAATATCCCTTATTTTCATAGAAATCCCTGTTTTTCACCTTAAATATCCCTTATTTTCATAGAAATTCCTGTTTTTCCCCTTAAATATCCCTTATTTTCATAGAAATCCCTGTTTTTCCCCTTAAATATCCCTTATTTTCCCAGAAATCCCTGTTTTTAACCTTAAATATCCCTTATTTTCATAGAAATCCCTGATTTTCACCTTAAATATCCCTTATTTTCATAGAAATCCCTGTTTTTCCCCTTAAATATCCCTTATTTGCATAGAAATCCCTGTTTTTCCCCTTAAATATCCCTTATTTTCATAGAAATCCCTGTTTTTAACCTTAAATATCCCTTATTTTCATAGAAATCCCTGTTTTTCCCCTTAAATATCCCTTATTTTCATAGAAATCCCTGTTTTTAACCTTAAATATCCCTTATTTTCATAGAAATCCCTGTTTTTCCCCTTAAATATCCCTTATTTTCATAGAAATCCCTGTTTTTCCCCTTAAATATCCCTTATTTTCATAGAAATCCCTGTTTTTCCCCTTAAATATCCCTTATTTTCCCAGAAATCCCTGTTTTTAACCTTAAATATCCCTTATTTTCCCAGAAATCCCTGTTTTTCCCCTTAAATATCCCTTATTTTCATAGAAATCCCTGTTTTTCCCCTTAAATATCCCTTATTTTCATAGAAATCCCTGTTTTTCCCCTTAAATATCCCTTATTTTCATAGAAATCCCTGTTTTTAACCTTAAATATCCCTTATTTTCACAGAAATCCCTGTTTTTCACCTTAAATATCCCTTATTTTCACAGAAATCCCTGTTTTTCCCCTTAAATATCCCTTATTTTCATAGAAATCCCTGTTTTTCCCCTTAAATATCCCTTATTTTCATAGAAATCCCTGTTTTTCACCTTAAATATCCCTTATTTTCATAGAAATCCCTGTTTTTCCCCTTAAATATCCCTTATTTTCCCAGAAATCCCTGTTTTTAACCTTAAATATCCCTTATTTTCATAGAAATCCCTGATTTTCACCTTAAATATCCCTTATTTTCATAGAAATCCCTGTTTTTCCCCTTAAATATCCCTTATTTGCATAGAAATCCCTGTTTTTCCCCTTAAATATCCCTTATTTTCACAGAAATCCCTGTTTTTCCCCTTAAATATCCCTTATTTTCATAGAAATCCCCGTTTTTCCCCTTAAATATCCCTTATTTTCACAGAAATCCCTGTTTTTCCCCTTAAATATCCCTTATTTTCATAGAAATCCCTGTTTTTCACCTTAAATATCCCTTATTTTCATAGAAATCCCTGTTTTTTCCCCTTAAATATCCCTTATTTTCATAGAAATCCCTGTTTTTTCCCCTTAAATATCCCTTATTTTCATAGAAATCCCTGTTTTTCACCTTAAATATCCCTTATTTTCATAGAAATCCCTGTTTTTCCCCTTAAATTTCCCTTATTTTCCCAGAAATCCCTGTTTTTCACCTTAAATATCCCTTATTTTCATAGAAATCCCTGTTTTTAACCTTAAATATCCCTTATTTTCATAGAAATCCCTGTTTTTCACCTTAAATATCCCTTATTTTCATAGAAATCCCTGTTTTTCCCCTTAAATATCCCTTATTTTCATAGAAATCCCTGTTTTTCCCCTTAAATATCCCTTATTTTCATAGAAATCCCTGTTTTTAACCTTAAATATCCCTTATTTTCATAGAAATCCCTGTTTTTCCCCTTAAATATCCCTTATTTTCATAGAAATCCCTGTTTTTCCCCTTAAATATCCCTTATTTTCATAGAAATCCCTGTTTTTAACCTTAAATATCCCTTATTTTCATAGAAATCCCTGTTTTTCCCCTTAAATATCCCTTATTTTCCCAGAAATCCCTGTTTTTAACCTTAAATATCCCTTATTTTCATCGAAATCCCTCTTTTTCCCCTTAAATATCCCTTATTTTCATAGAAATCCCTGTTTTTCCCCTTAAATATCCCTTATTTTCCCAGAAATCCCTGTTTTTCACCTTAAATATCCCTTATTTTCATAGAAATCCCTGTTTTTCCCCTTAAATATCCCTTATTTTCACAGAAATCCCTGTTTTTAACCTTAAATATCCCTTATTTTCATAGAAATCCCTGTTTTTAACCTTAAATATCTCTTATTTTCCCAGAAATCCCTGTTTTTCCCCTTAAATATCCCTTATTTTCATAGAAATCCCTGTTTTTAACCTTAAATATCCCTTATTTTCATAGAAATCCCTGTTTTTCACCTTAAATATCCCTTATTTTCATAGAAATCCCTGTTTTTCACCTTAAATATCCCTTATTTTCATAGAAATCCCTGTTTTTAACCTTAAATATCCCTTATTTTCCCAGAAATCCCTGTTTTTCCCCTTAAATATCCCTTATTTTCATAGAAATCCCTGTTTTTCACCTTAAATATCCCTTATTTTCCCAGAAATCCCTGTTTTTCCCCTTAAACATCCCTTATTTTCATAGAAATCCCTGTTTTTCACCTTAAATATCCCTTATTTTCATAGAAATCCCTGTTTTTCACCTTAAATATCCCTTATTTTCATAGAAATCCCTGTTTTTCACCTTAAATATCCCTTATTTTCCCAGAAATCCCTGTTTTTCCCCTTAAATATCCCTTATTTTCATAGAAATCCCTGTTTTTCCC
This sequence comes from Lagopus muta, assembly GCF_023343835.1. NCBI lineage: Eukaryota > Metazoa > Chordata > Aves > Galliformes > Phasianidae > Lagopus > Lagopus muta. The sequence goes on from NC_064467.1 coordinate 129,115, forward strand.
CTTAAATATCCCTTATTTTCATAGAAATCCCTGTTTTTCCCCTTAAATATCCCTTATTTTCATAGAAATCCCTGTTTTTAACCTTAAATATCCCTTATTTTCCCAGAAATCCCTGTTTTTCACCTTAAATATCCCTTATTTTCATAGAAATCCCTGTTTTTCCCCTTAAATATCCCTTATTTTCATAGAAATCCCTGTTTTTCACCTTAAATATCCCTTATTTTCCCAGAAATCCCTGTTTTTAACCTTAAATATCCCTTATTTTCATAGAAATCCCTGTTTTTCCCCTTAAATATCCCTTATTTTCATAGAAATCCCTGTTTTTCCCCTTAAATATCCCTTATTTTCATAGAAATCCCTGTTTTTCCCCCTAAATATCGCTTATTTTCATAGAAATCCCTGTTTTTCCCCTTAAATATCCCTTATTTTCATAGAAATCCCTGTTTTTCACCTTAAATATCCCTTATTCTCATAGAAATCCCTGTTTTTAACCTTAAATATCCCTTATTTTCATAGAAATCCCTGTTTTTCACCTTAAATATCCCTTATTTTCATAGAAATTCCTGTTTTTCCCCTTAAATATCCCTTATTTTCATAGAAATCCCTGTTTTTAACCTTAAATATCCCTTATTTTCATAGAAATCCCTGTTTTTCACCTTAAATATCCCTTATTTTCATAGAAATCCCTGTTTTTCACCTTAAATATCCCTTATTTTCATAGAAATCCCTGTTTTTCCCCTTAAATATCCCTTATTTTCATAGAAATCCCTGTTTTTCACCTTAAATATCCCTTATTTTCATAGAAATCCCTGTTTTTCACCTTAAATATCCCTTATTTTCATAGAAATCCCTGTTTTTCCCCTTAAATATCCCTTATTTTCATAGAAATCCCTGTTTTTCCCCTTAAATATCCCTTATTTTCCCAGAAATCCCTGTTTTTAACCTTAAATATCCCTTATTTTCATAGAAATCCCTGTTTTTAACCTTAAATATCCCTTATTTTCATAGAAATCCCTGTTTTTAACCTTAAATATCCCTTATTTTCCCAGAAATCCCTGTTTTTCACCTTAAATATCCCTTATTTTCATAGAAATCCCTGTTTTTCCCCTTAAATATCCCTTATTTTCCCAGAAATCCCTGTTTTTCACCTTAAATATCCCTTATTTTCCCAGAAATCCCTGTTTTTCCCCTTAAATATCCCTTATTTTCACAGAAATCCCTGTTTTTCACCTTAAATATCCCTTATTTTCCCAGAAATCCCTGTTTTTCACCTTAAATATCCCTTATTTTCCCAGAAATCCCTGTTTTTCCCCTTAAATATCCCTTATTTTCATAGAAATCCCTGTTTTTCCCCTTAAATATCCCTTATTTTCCCAGAAATCCCTGTTTTTAACCTTAAATATCCCTTATTTTCATAGAAATCCCTGTTTTCAACCTTAAATATCCCTTATTTTCATAGAAATCCCTGTTTTTCACCTTAAATATCCCTTATTTTCATAGAAATCCCTGTTTTTAACCTTAAATATCCCTTATTTTCATAGAAATCCCTGTTTTTCCCCTTAAATATCCCTTATTTTCCCAGAAATCCCTGTTTTTAACCTTAAATATCCCTTATTTTCCCAGAAATCCCTGTTTTTCACCTTAAATATCCCTTATTTTCATAGAAATCCCTGTTTTTCCCCTTAAATATCCCTTATTTTCATAGAAATCCCTGTTTTTTCCCCTTAAATATCCCTTATTTTCATAGAAATCCCTGTTTTTAACCTTAAATATCCCTTATTTTCATAGAAATCCCTGTTTTTCCCCTTAAATATCGCTTATTTTCCCAGAAATCCCTGTTTTTCCCCTTAAATATCCCTTATTTTCATAGAAATCCCTGTTTTTAACCTTAAATATCCCTTATTTTCATAGAAATCCCTGTTTTCCACTTTAAATATCCCTTATTTTCACAGAAATCCCTGTTTTTCACCTAAAATATCGCTTATTTTCATAGAAATACCTGTTTTTAACCTTAAATATCCCTTATTTTCCCAGAAATCCCTGTTTTTCCCCTAAAATATCCCTTATTTTCATAGAAATCCCTGTTTTTCCCCTTAAATATCCCTTATTTTCCCAGAAATCCCTGTTTTTCACCTTAAATATCCCTTATTTTCATCGAAATCCCTCTTTTTCCCCTTAAATATCCCTTATTTTCATAGAAATCCCTGTTTTTCCCCTTAAATATCCCTTATTTTCCCAGAAATCCCTGTTTTTCACCTTAAATATCCCTTATTTTCATAGAAATCCCTGTTTTTCCCCTTAAATATCCCTTATTTTCACAGAAATCCCTGTTTTTAACCTTAAATATCCCTTATTTTCATAGAAATCCCTGTTTTTAACCTTAAATATCCCTTATTTTCCCAGAAATCCCTGTTTTTTCCCCTTAAATATCCCTTATTTTCATAGAAATCCCTGTTTTTAACCTTAAATATCCCTTATTTTCATAGAAATCCCTGTTTTTTCCCCTTAAATATCCCTTATTTTCATAGAAATCCCTGTTTTTCACCTTAAATATCCCTTATTTTCATAGAAATCCCTGTTTTTCCCCTTAAATATCCCTTATTTTCATAGAAATCCCTGTTTTTCACCTTAAATATCCCTTATTTTCATAGAAATCCCTGTTTTTCCCCTTAAATATCCCTTATTTTCATAGAAATCCCTGTTTTTAACCTTAAATATCCCTTATTTTCATAGAAATCCCTGTTTTTCACCTTAAATATCCCTTATTTTCCCAGAAATCCCTGTTTTTAACCTTAAATATCCCTTATTTTCATTGAAATCCCTGTTTTTCACCTTAAATATCCCTTATTTTCATAGAAATCCCTGTTTTTAACCTTAAATATCCCTTATTTTCATAGAAATCCCTGTTTTTAACCTTAAATATCCCTTATTTTCCCAGAAATCCCTGTTTTTCACCTTAAATATCCCTTATTTTCATAGAAATCCCTGTTTTTTCCCCTTAAATATCCCTTATTTTCATGGAAATCCCTGTTTTTCACCTGAAATATCCCTTATTTTCCCAGAAATCCCTGTTTTTAACCTTAAATATCCCTTATTTTCATAGAAATCCCTGTTTTTCCCCTTAAATATCCCTTATTTTCATAGAAATCCCTGTTTTTCCCCCTAAATATCGCTTATTTTCATAGAAATCCCTGTTTTTTCCCCTTAAATATCCCTTATTTTCATAGAAATCCCTGTTTTTCACCTTAAATATCCCTTATTTTCATAGAAATCCCTGTTTTTCACCTTAAATATCCCTTATTTTCATAGAAATCCCTGTTTTTCACCTTAAATATCCCTTATTTTCATAGAAATTCCTGTTTTTTCCCCTTAAATATCCCTTATTTTCATAGAAATCCCTGTTTTTAACCTTAAATATCCCTTATTTTCATAGAAATCCCTGTTTTTCACCTTAAATATCCCTTATTTTCATAGAAATCCCTGTTTTTCCCCTTAAATATCCCTTATTTTCATAGAAATCCCTGTTTTTCCCCTTAAATATCCCTTATTTTCATAGAAATCCCTGTTTTTCACCTTAAATATCCCTTATTTTCATAGAAATCCCTGTTTTTCACCTTAAATATCCCTTATTTTCATAGAAATCCCTGTTTTTCCCCTTAAATATCCCTTATTTTCATAGAAATCCCTGTTTTTCCCCTTAAATATCCCTTATTTTCCCAGAAATCCCTGTTTTTAACCTTAAATATCCCTTATTTTCATTGAAATCCCTGTTTTTCACCTTAAATATCCCTTATTTTCATAGAAATCCCTGTTTTTAACCTTAAATATCCCTTATTTTCATAGAAATCCCTGTTTTTAACCTTAAATATCCCTTATTTTCCCAGAAATCCCTGTTTTTCACCTTAAATATCCCTTATTTTCATAGAAATCCCTGTTTTTCCCCTTAAATATCCCTTATTTTCATAGAAATCCCTGTTTTTCACCTTAAATATCCCTTATTTTCCCAGAAATCCCTGTTTTTCACCTTAAATATCCCTTATTTTCCCAGAAATCCCTGTTTTTCCCCTTAAATATCCCTTATTTTCACAGAAATCCCTGTTTTTCCCCTTAAATATCCCTTATTTTCCCAGAAATCCCTGTTTTTAACCTTAAATATCCCTTATTTTCATAGAAATCCCTGTTTTCAACCTTAAATATCCCTTATTTTCATAGAAATCCCTGTTTTTCACCTTAAATATCCCTTATTTTCATAGAAATCCCTGTTTTTCACCTTAAATATCCCTTATTTTCATAGAAATCCCTGTTTTTCCCCTTAAATATCCCTTATTTTCCCAGAAATCCCTGTTTTTAACCTTAAATATCCCTTATTTTCATAGAAATCCCTGTTTTCAACCTTAAATATCCCTTATTTTCATAGAAATCCCTGTTTTTAACCTTAAATATCCCTTATTTTCATAGAAATCCCTGTTTTTCACCTTAAATATCCCTTATTTTCATAGAAATCCCTGTTTTTAACCTTAAATATCCCTTATTTTCATGGAAATCCCTGTTTTTCACCTTAAATATCCCTTATTTTCATAGAAATCCCTGTTTTTCCCCTTAAATATCCCTTATTTTCCCAGAAATCCCTGTTTTTCCCCTTAAATATCCCTTATTTTCATAGAAATCCCTGTTTTTAACCTTAAATATCCCTTATTTTCCCAGAAATCCCTGTTTTTAACATTAAATATCCCTTATTTTCATAGAAATCCCTGTTTTTCACCTTAAATATCCCTTATTTTCATAGAAATCCCTGTTTTTCCCCTTAAATATCCCTTATTTTCATAGAAATCCCTGTTTTTAACCTTAAATATCCCTTATTTTCATAGAAATCCCTGTTATTCACGTTAAATATCGCTTATTTTCCCAGAAATCCCTGTTTTTCCCCTTAAATATCCCTTATTTTCATAGAAATCCCTGTTTTTCCCCTTAAATATCCCTTATTTTCATAGAATTCCCTGTTTTTCACCTTAAATATCCCTTATTTTCCCAGAAATCCCTGTTTTTCCCCTTAAATATCCCTTATTTTCATAGAAATCCCTGTTTTTAACCTTAAATATCCCTTATTTTCCCAGAAATCCCTTTTTTTAACCTTAAATATCCCTTATTTTCATAGAAATCCCTGTTTTTAACCTTAAATATCCCTTATTTTCATAGAAATCCCTGTTTTTAACCTTAAATATCCCTTATTTTCATAGAAATCCCTGTTTTTAACCTTAAATATCCCTTATTTTCATAGAAATCCCTGTTTTTAACCTTAAATATCCCTTATTTTCACAGAAATCCCTGTTTTTCCCCTTAAATATCCCTTATTTTCCCAGAAATCCCTGTTTTTAACCTTAAATATCCCTTATTTTCATAGAAATCCCTGTTTTCCACCTTAAATATCCCTTATTTTCCCAGAAATCCCTGTTTTTCACCTTAAATATCCCTTATTTTCATAGAAATCCCTGTTTTTCCACTTAAATATCCTTTATTTTCATAGAAATCCCTGTTTTTCCCCTTAAATATCCCTTATTTTCATAGAAATGCCTGTTTTTAACCTTAAATATCCCTTATTTTCATAGAAATGCCTGTTTATAACCTTAAATATCCCTTATTTTCATAGAAATCCCTGTTTTTAACCTTAAATATCCCTTATTTTCATAGAAATCCCTGTTTTTTCCCCTTAAATATCCCTTATTTTCATAGAAATCCCTGTTTTTAACCTTAAATATCCCTTATTTTCATGGAAATCCCTGTTTTTAACCTTAAATATCCCTTAATGTCACAGAAATCCCTGTTTTTAACCTTAAATATCCCTTATTTTCCCAGAAATCCCTGTTTTTAACCTTAAATATCCCTTATTTTCATAGAAATCCCTGTTTTTCCCCTTAAACATCCCTTATTTTCATAGAAATCCCTGTTTTTCCCCTTAAATATCGCTTATTTTCATAGAAATCCCTGTTTTTCCCCTTAAATATCCCTTATTTTCCCAGAAATCCCTGTTTTTAACCTTAAATATCCCTTATTTTCCCAGAAATCCCTGTTTTTCACCTTAAATATCCCTTATTTTCATAGAAATCCCTGTTTTTCCCCTTAAATATCCCTTATTTTCATAGAAATCCCTGTTTTTAACCTTAAATATCCCTTATTTTCATAGAAATCCCTGTTATTCACGTTAAATATCGCTTATTTTCCCAGAAATCCCTGTTTTTCCCCTTAAATATCCCTTATTTTCATAGAAATCCCTGTTTTTCCCCTTAAATATCCCTTATTTTCATAGAATTCCCTGTTTTTCACCTTAAATATCCCTTATTTTCCCAGAAATCCCTGTTTTTCCCCTTAAATATCCCTTATTTTCATAGAAATCCCTGTTTTTCCCCTTAAATATCCCTTATTTTCCCAGAAATCCCTTTTTTTAACCTTAAATATCCCTTATTTTCATAGAAATCCCTGTTTTTAACCTTAAATATCCCTTATTTTCATAGAAATCCCTGTTTTTAACCTTAAATATCCCTTATTTTCATAGAAATCCCTGTTTTTAACCTTAAATATCCCTTATTTTCATAGAAATCCCTGTTTTTAACCTTAAATATCCCTTATTTTCACAGAAATCCCTGTTTTTCCCCTTAAATATCCCTTATTTTCCCAGAAATCCCTGTTTTTAACCTTAAATATCCCTTATTTTCATAGAAATCCCTGTTTTTCACCTTAAATATCCCTTATTTTCCCAGAAATCCCTGTTTTTCACCTTAAATATCCCTTATTTTCATAGAAATCCCTGTTTTTCCACTTAAATATCCTTTATTTTCATAGAAATCCCTGTTTTTCCCCTTAAATATCCCTTATTTTCATAGAAATGCCTGTTTTTAACCTTAAATATCCCTTATTTTCATAGAAATGCCTGTTTATAACCTTAAATATCCCTTATTTTCATAGAAATCCCTGTTTTTAACCTTAAATATCCCTTATTTTCATAGAAATCCCTGTTTTTCCCCTTAAATATCCCTTATTTTCATAGAAATCCCTGTTTTTAACCTTAAATATCCCTTATTTTCCCAGAAATCCCTGTTTTTAACCTTAAATATCCCTTAACGTCACAGAAATCCCTGTTTTTAACCTTAAATATCCCTTATTTTCCCAGAAATCCCTGTTTTTAACCTTAAATATCCCTTATTTTCATAGAAATCCCTGTTTTTCCCCTTAAACATCCCTTATTTTCATAGAAATCCCTGTTTTTCCCCTTAAATATCGCTTATTTTCATAGAAATCCCTGTTTTTCCCCTTAAATATCCCTTATTTTCCCAGAAATCCCTGTTTTTAACCTTAAATATCCCTTATTTTCCCAGAAATCCCTGTTTTTCACCTTAAATATCCCTTATTTTCATAGAAATCCCTGTTTTTCCCCTTAAATATCCCTTATTTTCATAGAAATCCCTGTTTTTAACCTTAAATATCCCTTATTTTCATAGAAATCCCTGTTATTCACGTTAAATATCGCTTATTTTCCCAGAAATCCCTGTTTTTCCCCTTAAATATCCCTTATTTTCATAGAAATCCCTGTTTTTCCCCTTAAATATCCCTTATTTTCATAGAATTCCCTGTTTTTCACCTTAAATATCCCTTATTTTCCCAGAAATCCCTGTTTTTCCCCTTAAATATCCCTTATTTTCATAGAAATCCCTGTTTTTCACCTTAAATATCCCTTATTTTCATAGAAATCCCTGTTTTTAACCTTAAATATCCCTTATTTTCCCAGAAATCCCTTTTTTTAACCTTAAATATCCCTTATTTTCATAGAAATCCCTGTTTTTAACCTTAAATATCCCTTATTTTCATAGAAATCCCTGTTTTTAACCTTAAATATCCCTTATTTTCATAGAAATCCCTGTTTTTAACCTTAAATATCCCTTATTTTCATAGAAATCCCTGTTTTTAACCTTAAATATCCCTTATTTTCACAGAAATCCCTGTTTTTCCCCTTAAATATCCCTTATTTTCCCAGAAATCCCTGTTTTTAACCTTAAATATCCCTTATTTTCATAGAAATCCCTGTTTTTCACCTTAAATATCCCTTATTTTCCCAGAAATCCCTGTTTTTCACCTTAAATATCCCTTATTTTCATAGAAATCCCTGTTTTTCCACTTAAATATCCTTTATTTTCATAGAAATCCCTGTTTTTCCCCTTAAATATCCCTTATTTTCATAGAAATGCCTGTTTTTAACCTTAAATATCCCTTATTTTCATAGAAATGCCTGTTTATAACCTTAAATATCCCTTATTTTCATAGAAATCCCTGTTTTTAACCTTAAATATCCCTTATTTTCATAGAAATACCTGTTTTTCACCTTAAATATCCCTTATTTTCATAGAAATCCCTGTTTTTCCCCTTAAATATCCCTTATTTTCCCAGAAATCCCTGTTTTTCACCTTAAATATCCCTTATTTTCCCAGAAATCCCCGTTTTTCCCCTTAAATATCCCTTATTTTCATAGAAATCCCTGTTTTTAACCTTAAATATCCCTTATTTTCATAGAAATCCCTGTTTTTCACCTTAAATATCCTTTATTTTCATAGAAATCCCTGTTTTTCCCCTTAAATATCCCTTATTTTCATAGAAATCCCTGTTTTTCCCCTTAAATATCCCTTATTTTCCCAGAAATCCCTGTTTTTCACCTTAAATATCCCTTATTTTCATAGAAATCCCTGTTCTTAACCTTAAATATCCCTTATTTTCATAGAAATCCCTGTTTTTCCCCTTAAATATCCCTTATTTTCATAGAAATCCCTGTTTTTCACCTTAAATATCCCTTATTTTCATAGAAATCCCTGTTTTTAACCTTAAATATCCCTTATTTTCCCAGAAATCCCCGTTTTTCCCCTGAAATATCCCTTATTTTCATAGAAATCCCTGTTTTTAACCTTAAATATCCCTTATTTTCATAGAAATCCCTGTTTTTCACCTTAAATATCCCTTATTTTCCCAGAAATCCCTGTTTTTAACCTTAAATATCCCTTATTTTCATAGAAATCCCTGTTCTTAACCTTAAATATCCCTTATTTTCATAGAAATCCCTGTTTTTCACCTTAAATATCCCTTATTTTCATAGAAATCCCTGTTTTTAACCTTAAATATCCCTTATTTTCCCAGAAATCCCCGTTTTTCCCCTGAAATATCCCTTATTTTCATAGAAATCCCTGTTTTTAACCTTAAATATCCCTTATTTTCATAGAAATCCCTGTTTTTCACCTTAAATATCCCTTATTTTCCCAGAAATCCCTGTTTTTCCCCTTAAATATCCCTTATTTTCCCAGAAATCCCTGTTTTTCCCCTTAAATATCCCTTATTTTCATAGAAATCCCTGTTTTTCACCTTAAATATCGCTTATTTTCATAGAAATCCCTGTTTTTCCCCTTAAATATCCCTTATTTTCATAGAAATCCCTGTTTTTAACCTTAAATATCCCTTATTTTCATAGAAATCCCTGTTTTTCACCTTAAATATCGCTTATTTTCATAGAAATCCCTGTTTTTCCCCTTAAATATCCCTTATTTTCATAGAAATCCCTGTTTTTCACCTTAAATATCGCTTATTTTCATAGAAATCCCTGTTTTTCCCCTTAAATATCCCTTATTTTCATAGAAATCCCTGTTTTTTTCCCTTAAATATCCCTTATTTTCATAGAAATCCCTGTTTTTCCCCTTAAATATCCCTTATTTTCATAGAAATCCCTGTTTTTCCACTTAAATATCCCTTATTTTCATAGAAATCCCTGTTTTTCCCCTTAAATATCCCTTATTTTCATAGAAATCCCTGTTTTTAACCTTAAATATCCCTTATTTTCCCAGAAATCCCAGTTTTTCCCCTTAAATATCCCTTATTTTCATAGAAATCCCTGTTTTTCCCCTTAAATATCCCTTATTTTCCCAGAAATCCCTGTTTTTCCCCTTAAATATCCCTTATTTTCATAGAAATCCCTGTTTTTCCCCTTAAATATCCCTTATTTTCATAGAAATCCCTGTTTTTCCCCTTAAATATCCCTTATTTTCACAGAAATCCCTGTTTTTCCCCTTAAATATCCCTTATTTTCATAGAAATCCCTGTTTTTAACCTTAAACATCCCTTATTTTCACAGAAATCCCTGTTTTTCCCCTTAAATATCCCTTATTTTCACAGAAATCCCTGTTTTTCACCTTAAATATCCCTTATTTTCATAGAAATCCCTGTTTTTCCCCTTAAATATCCCTTATTTTCACAGAAATCCCTGTTTTTCCCCTTAAATATCCCTTATTTTCATAGAAATCCCTGTTTTTAACCTTAAACATCCCTTATTTTCACAGAAATCCCTGTTTTTCCCCTTAAATATCCCTTATTTTCATAGAAATCCCTGTTTTTCACCTTAAATATCCCTTATTTTCATAGAAATCCCTGTTTTTTCCCCTTAAATATCCCTTATTTTCATAGAAATCCCTGTTTTTCCCCTTAAATATCCCTTATTTTCATAGAAATCCCTGTTTTTAACCTTAAATATCCCTTATTTTCATAGAAATCCCTGTTTTTCCCCTTAAATATCCCTTATTTTCATAGAAATCCCTGTTTTTCCCGTTACATATCCCTTATTTTCCCAGAAATCCCTGTTTTTAACCTTAAATATCCCTTATTTTCATAGAAATCCCTGTTTTTCCCCTTAAATATCCCTTATTTTCCCAGAATTCCCTGTTTTTCCCCTTAAATATCCCTTATTTTCATGGAAATCCCTGTTTTTAACCTTAAATATCCCTTATTTTCATAGAAATCCCTGTTTTTAACCTTAAATATCCCTTATTTTCATAGAAATCCCTGTTTTTAACCTTAAATATCCCTTATTTTCCCAGAAATCCCTGTTTTTCCCCTTAAATATCCCTTATTTTCCCAGAAATCCCTGTTTTTCACCTTAAATATCCCTTATTTTCCCAGAAATCCCTGTTTTTCACCTTAAATATCCCTTATTTTCATAGAAATCCCTGTTTTTCACCTTAAATATCCCTTATTTTCATAGAAATCCCTGTTTTTAACCTTAAATATCCCTTATTTTCCCAGAAATCCCTGTTTTTAACCTTAAATATCCCTTAATGTCACAGAAATCCCTGTTTTTAACCTTAAATATCCCTTATTTTCCCAGAAATCCCTGTTTTTAACCTTAAATATCCCTTATTTTCATAGAAATCCCTGTTTTTCCCCTTAAACATCCCTTATTTTCATAGAAATCCCTGTTTTTCCCCTTAAATATCGCTTATTTTCATAGAAATCCCTGTTTTTCCCCTTAAATATCCCTTATTTTCCCAGAAATCCCTGTTTTTAACCTTAAATATCCCTTATTTTCCCAGAAATCCCTGTTTTTCACCTTAAATATCCCTTATTTTCATAGAAATCCCTGTTTTTCCCCTTAAATATCCCTTATTTTCATAGAAATCCCTGTTTTTAACCTTAAATATCCCTTATTTTCATAGAAATCCCTGTTATTCACGTTAAATATCGCTTATTTTCCAGAAATCCCTGTTTTTCCCCTTAAATATCCCTTATTTTCATAGAAATCCCTGTTTTTCCCCTTAAATATCCCTTATTTTCATAGAATTCCCTGTTTTTCACCTTAAATATCCCTTATTTTCCCAGAAATCCCTGTTTTTCCCCTTAAATATCCCTTATTTTCATAGAAATCCCTGTTTTTAACCTTAAATATCCCTTATTTTCCCAGAAATCCCTTTTTTTAACCTTAAATATCCCTTATTTTCATAGAAATCCCTGTTTTTAACCTTAAATATCCCTTATTTTCATAGAAATCCCTGTTTTTAACCTTAAATATCCCTTATTTTCATAGAAATCCCTGTTTTTAACCTTAAATATCCCTTATTTTCATAGAAATCCCTGTTTTTAACCTTAAATATCCCTTATTTTCACAGAAATCCCTGTTTTTCCCCTTAAATATCCCTTATTTTCCCAGAAATCCCTGTTTTTAACCTTAAATATCCCTTATTTTCATAGAAATCCCTGTTTTTCACCTTAAATATCCCTTATTTTCCCAGAAATCCCTGTTTTTCACCTTAAATATCCCTTATTTTCATAGAAATCCCTGTTTTTCCACTTAAATATCCTTTATTTTCATAGAAATCCCTGTTTTTCCCCTTAAATATCCCTTATTTTCATAGAAATGCCTGTTTTTAACCTTAAATATCCCTTATTTTCATAGAAATGCCTGTTTATAACCTTAAATATCCCTTATTTTCATAGAAATCCCTGTTTTTAACCTTAAATATCCCTTATTTTCATAGAAATCCCTGTTTTTCCCCTTAAATATCCCTTATTTTCATAGAAATCCCTGTTTTTAACCTTAAATATCCCTTATTTTCCCAGAAATCCCTGTTTTTAACCTTAAATATCCCTTAACGTCACAGAAATCCCTGTTTTTAACCTTAAATATCCCTTATTTTCCCAGAAATCCCTGTTTTTAACCTTAAATATCCCTTATTTTCATAGAAATCCCTGTTTTTCCCCTTAAACATCCCTTATTTTCATAGAAATCCCTGTTTTTCCCCTTAAATATCGCTTATTTTCATAGAAATCCCTGTTTTTCCCCTTAAATATCCCTTATTTTCCCAGAAATCCCTGTTTTTAACCTTAAATATCCCTTATTTTCCCAGAAATCCCTGTTTTTCACCTTAAATATCCCTTATTTTCATAGAAATCCCTGTTTTTCCCCTTAAATATCCCTTATTTTCATAGAAATCCCTGTTTTTAACCTTAAATATCCCTTATTTTCATAGAAATCCCTGTTATTCACGTTAAATATCGCTTATTTTCCCAGAAATCCCTGTTTTTCCCCTTAAATATCCCTTATTTTCATAGAAATCCCTGTTTTTCCCCTTAAATATCCCTTATTTTCATAGAATTCCCTGTTTTTCACCTTAAATATCCCTTATTTTCCCAGAAATCCCTGTTTTTCCCCTTAAATATCCCTTATTTTCATAGAAATCCCTGTTTTTAACCTTAAATATCCCTTATTTTCCCAGAAATCCCTTTTTTTAACCTTAAATATCCCTTATTTTCATAGAAATCCCTGTTTTTAACCTTAAATATCCCTTATTTTCATAGAAATCCCTGTTTTTAACCTTAAATATCCCTTATTTTCATAGAAATCCCTGTTTTTAACCTTAAATATCCCTTATTTTCATAGAAATCCCTGTTTTTAACCTTAAATATCCCTTATTTTCACAGAAATCCCTGTTTTTCCCCTTAAATATCCCTTATTTTCCCAGAAATCCCTGTTTTTAACCTTAAATATCCCTTATTTTCATAGAAATCCCTGTTTTTCACCTTAAATATCCCTTATTTTCCCAGAAATCCCTGTTTTTCACCTTAAATATCCCTTATTTTCATAGAAATCCCTGTTTTTCCACTTAAATATCCTTTATTTTCATAGAAATCCCTGTTTTTCCCCTTAAATATCCCTTATTTTCATAGAAATGCCTGTTTTTAACCTTAAATATCCCTTATTTTCATAGAAATGCCTGTTTATAACCTTAAATATCCCTTATTTTCATAGAAATCCCTGTTTTTAACCTTAAATATCCCTTATTTTCATAGAAATACCTGTTTTTCACCTTAAATATCCCTTATTTTCATAGAAATCCCTGTTTTTCCCCTTAAATATCCCTTATTTTCCCAGAAATCCCTGTTTTTCACCTTAAATATCCCTTATTTTCCCAGAAATCCCCGTTTTTCCCCTTAAATATCCCTTATTTTCATAGAAATCCCTGTTTTTAACCTTAAATATCCCTTATTTTCATAGAAATCCCTGTTTTTCACCTTAAATATCCTTTATTTTCATAGAAATCCCTGTTTTTCCCCTTAAATATCCCTTATTTTCATAGAAATCCCTGTTTTTCCCCTTAAATATCCCTTATTTTCCCAGAAATCCCTGTTTTTCACCTTAAATATCCCTTATTTTCATAGAAATCCCTGTTCTTAACCTTAAATATCCCTTATTTTCATAGAAATCCCTGTTTTTCCCCTTAAATATCCCTTATTTTCATAGAAATCCCTGTTTTTCACCTTAAATATCCCTTATTTTCCCAGAAATCCCTGTTTTTAACCTTAAATATCCCTTATTTTCATAGAAATCCCTGTTCTTAACCTTAAATATCCCTTATTTTCATAGAAATCCCTGTTTTTCACCTTAAATATCCCTTATTTTCATAGAAATCCCTGTTTTTAACCTTAAATATCCCTTATTTTCCCAGAAATCCCCGTTTTTCCCCTGAAATATCCCTTATTTTCATAGAAATCCCTGTTTTTAACCTTAAATATCCCTTATTTTCATAGAAATCCCTGTTTTTCACCTTAAATATCCCTTATTTTCCCAGAAATCCCTGTTTTTCCCCTTAAATATCCCTTATTTTCCCAGAAATCCCTGTTTTTCCCCTTAAATATCCCTTATTTTCATAGAAATCCCTGTTTTTCACCTTAAATATCGCTTATTTTCATAGAAATCCCTGTTTTTCCCCTTAAATATCCCTTATTTTCATAGAAATCCCTGTTTTTAACCTTAAATATCCCTTATTTTCATAGAAATCCCTGTTTTTCACCTTAAATATCGCTTATTTTCATAGAAATCCCTGTTTTTCCCCTTAAATATCCCTTATTTTCATAGAAATCCCTGTTTTTCACCTTAAATATCGCTTATTTTCATAGAAATCCCTGTTTTTCCCCTTAAATATCCCTTATTTTCATAGAAATCCCTGTTTTTTCCCTTAAATATCCCTTATTTTCATAGAAATCCCTGTTTTTCCCCTTAAATATCCCTTATTTTCATAGAAATCCCTGTTTTTCCACTTAAATATCCCTTATTTTCATAGAAATCCCTGTTTTTCCCCTTAAATATCCCTTATTTTCATAGAAATCCCTGTTTTTAACCTTAAATATCCCTTATTTTCCCAGAAATCCCAGTTTTTCCCCTTAAATATCCCTTATTTTCATAGAAATCCCTGTTTTTCCCCTTAAATATCCCTTATTTTCCCAGAAATCCCTGTTTTTCCCCTTAAATATCCCTTATTTTCATAGAAATCCCTGTTTTTCCCCTTAAATATCCCTTATTTTCACAGAAATCCCTGTTTTTCCCCTTAAATATCCCTTATTTTCACAGAAATCCCTGTTTTTCCCCTTAAATATCCCTTATTTTCATAGAAATCCCTGTTTTTAACCTTAAACATCCCTTATTTTCACAGAAATCCCTGTTTTTCCCCTTAAATATCCCTTATTTTCACAGAAATCCCTGTTTTTCACCTTAAATATCCCTTATTTTCATAGAAATCCCTGTTTTTCCCCTTAAATATCCCTTATTTTCATAGAAATCCCTGTTTTTCCCCTTAAATATCCCTTATTTTCATAGAAATCCCTGTTTTTAACCTTAAATATCCCTTATTTTCATAGAAATCCCTGTTTTTCCCCTTAAATATCCCTTATTTTCATAGAAATCCCTGTTTTTCCCGTTACATATCCCTTATTTTCCCAGAAATCCCTGTTTTTAACCTTAAATATCCCTTATTTTCATAGAAATCCCTGTTTTTCCCCTTAAATATCCCTTATTTTCCCAGAATTCCCTGTTTTTCCCCTTAAATATCCCTTATTTTCATGGAAATCCCTGTTTTTAACCTTAAATATCCCTTATTTTCATAGAAATCCCTGTTTTTAACCTTAAATATCCCTTATTTTCATAGAAATCCCTGTTTTTAACCTTAAATATCCCTTATTTTCCCAGAAATCCCTGTTTTTCCCCTTAAATATCCCTTATTTTCCCAGAAATCCCTGTTTTTCACCTTAAATATCCCTTATTTTCCCAGAAATCCCTGTTTTTCACCTTAAATATCCCTTATTTTCATAGAAATCCCTGTTTTTCACCTTAAATATCCCTTATTTTCCCAGAAATCCCTGTTTTTCACCTTAAATATCCCTTATTTTCACAGAAATCCCTGTTTTTCACCTTAAATATCCCTTATTTTCATAGAAATCCCTGTTTTTAACCTTAAATATCCCTTATTTTCATAGAAATCCCTGTTTTTCCCCTTAAATATCCCTTATTTTCATAGAAATCCCTGTTTTTAACCTTAAATATCCCTTATTTTCATAGAAATCCCTGTTTTTAACCTTAAATATCCCTTATTTTCCCAGAATTCCCTGTTTTTCCCCTTAAATATCGCTTATTTTCATAGAAATCCCTGTTTTTCACCTTAAATATCCCTTATTTTCATAGAAATCCCTGATTTTAACCTTAAATATCCCTTATTTTCATAGAAATCCATGTTTTTCCCCTTAAATATCCCTTATTTTCATAGAAATCCCTGTTTTTAACCTTAAATATCCCTTATTTTCCCAGAAATCCCTGTTTTTCCCCTTAAATATCCCTTATTTTCCCAGAAATCCCTGTTTTTAACCTTAATTATCGCTTATTTTCATAGAAATCCCTGTTTTTTCCCCTTAAATATCCCTTATTTTCATAGAAATCCCTGTTTTTAACATTAAATATCCCTTATTTTCATAGAAATCCCTGTTTTTCACCTTAAATATCCCTTATTTTCATAGAAATCCCTGTTTTTCCCCTTAAATATCCCTTATTTTCATAGAAATCCCTGTTTTTCCCCTTAAATATCCCTTATTTTCCCAGAAATCCCTGTTTTTAACCTTAAATATCCCTTATTTTCATTGAAATCCCTGTTTTTCACCTTAAATATCCCTTATTTTCATAGAAATCCCTGTTTTTAACCTTAAATATCCCTTATTTTCATAGAAATCCCTGTTTTTAACCTTAAATATCCCTTATTTTCCCAGAAATCCCTGTTTTTCACCTTAAATATCCCTTATTTTCATAGAAATCCCTGTTTTTCCCCTTAAATATCCCTTATTTTCATAGAAATCCCTGTTTTTCACCTTAAATATCCCTTATTTTCCCAGAAATCCCTGTTTTTAACCTTAAATATCCCTTATTTTCATAGAAATCCCTGTTTTTCCCCTTAAATATCCCTTATTTTCATAGAAATCCCTGTTTTTCCCCTTAAATATCCCTTATTTTCATAGAAATCCCTGTTTTTCCCCCTAAATATCGCTTATTTTCATAGAAATCCCTGTTTTTCCCCTTAAATATCCCTTATTTTCATAGAAATCCCTGTTTTTTCACCTTAAATATCCCTTATTTTCATAGAAATCCCTGTTTTTCACCTTAAATATCCCTTATTTTCATAGAAATCCCTGTTTTTCACCTTAAATATCCCTTATTTTCATAGAAATTCCTGTTTTTCCCCTTAAATATCCCTTATTTTCATAGAAATCCCTGTTTTTAACCTTAAATATCCCTTATTTTCATAGAAATCCCTGTTTTTCACCTTAAATATCCCTTATTTTCATAGAAATCCCTGTTTTTCCCCTTAAATATCCCTTATTTTCATAGAAATCCCTGTTTTTCCCCTTAAATATCCCTTATTTTCATAGAAATCCCTGTTTTTCACCTTAAATATCCCTTATTTTCATAGAAATCCCTGTTTTTCACCTTAAATATCCCTTATTTTCATAGAAATCCCTGTTTTTCCCCTTAAATATCCCTTATTTTCATAGAAATCCCTGTTTTTCCCCTTAAATATCCCTTATTTTCATAGAAATCCCTGTTTTTCCCCTTAAATATCCCTTATTTTCATAGAAATCCCTGTTTTTAACCTTAAATATCCCTTATTTTCCCAGAAATCCCTGTTTTTAACCTTAAATATCCCTTATTTTCATTGAAATCCCTGTTTTTCACCTTAAATATCCCTTATTTTCATAGAAATCCCTGTTTTTAACCTTAAATATCCCTTATTTTCATAGAAATCCCTGTTTTTAACCTTAAATATCCCTTATTTTCCCAGAAATCCCTGTTTTTCACCTTAAATATCCCTTATTTTCATAGAAATCCCTGTTTTTCCCCTTAAATATCCCTTATTTTCATAGAAATCCCTGTTTTTCACCTTAAATATCCCTTATTTTCCCAGAAATCCCTGTTTTTCACCTTAAATATCCCTTATTTTCCCAGAAATCCCTGTTTTTCCCCTTAAATATCCCTTATTTTCATAGAAATCCCTGTTTTTCACCTTAAATATCCCTTATTTTCCCAGAAATCCCTGTTTTTCACCTTAAATATCCCTTATTTTCCCAGAAATCCCTGTTTTTCCCCTTAAATATCCCTTATTTTCATAGAAATCCCTGTTTTTCCCCTTAAATATCCCTTATTTTCCCAGAAATCCCTGTTTTTAACCTTAAATATCCCTTATTTTCATAGAAATCCCTGTTTTCAACCTTAAATATCCCTTATTTTCATAGAAATCCCTGTTTTTCACCTTAAATATCCCTTATTTTCATAGAAATCCCTGTTTTTAACCTTAAATATCCCTTATTTTCATAGAAATCCCTGTTTTTCCCCTTAAATATCCCTTATTTTCCCAGAAATCCCTGTTTTTCCCCTTAAATATCCCTTATTTTCATAGAAATCCCTGTTTTTAACCTTAAATATCCCTTATTTTCCCAGAAATCCCTGTTTTTAACATTAAATATCCCTTATTTTCATAGAAATCCCTGTTTTTCACCTTAAATATCCCTTATTTTCATAGAAATCCCTGTTTTTCCCCTTAAATATCCCTTATTTTCATAGAAATCCCTGTTTTTAACCTTAAATATCCCTTATTTTCATAGAAATCCCTGTTATTCACGTTAAATATCGCTTATTTTCCCAGAAATCCCTGTTTTTCACCTTAAATATCCCTTATTTTCATAGAAATCCCTGTTTTTCCCCTTAAATATCCCTTATTTTCATAGAATTCCCTGTTTTTCACCTTAAATATCCCTTATTTTCCCAGAAATCCCTGTTTTTCCCCTTAAATATCCCTTATTTTCATAGAAATCCCTGTTTTTAACCTTAAATATCCCTTATTTTCCCAGAAATCCCTTTTTTTAACCTTAAATATCCCTTATTTTCATAGAAATCCCTGTTTTTAACCTTAAATATCCCTTATTTTCATAGAAATCCCTGTTTTTAACCTTAAATATCCCTTATTTTCATAGAAATCCCTGTTTTTAACCTTAAATATCCCTTATTTTCATAGAAATCCCTGTTTTTAACCTTAAATATCCCTTATTTTCACAGAAATCCCTGTTTTTTCCCCTTAAATATCCCTTATTTTCCCAGAAATCCCTGTTTTTAACCTTAAATATCCCTTATTTTCATAGAAATCCCTGTTTTTCACCTTAAATATCCCTTATTTTCCCAGAAATCCCTGTTTTTCACCTTAAATATCCCTTATTTTCATAGAAATCCCTGTTTTTCCACTTAAATATCCTTTATTTTCATAGAAATCCCTGTTTTTCCCCTTAAATATCCCTTATTTTCATAGAAATGCCTGTTTTTAACCTTAAATATCCCTTATTTTCATAGAAATGCCTGTTTATAACCTTAAATATCCCTTATTTTCATAGAAATCCCTGTTTTTAACCTTAAATATCCCTTATTTTCATAGAAATCCCTGTTTTTCCCCTTAAATATCCCTTATTTTCATAGAAATCCCTGTTTTTAACCTTAAATATCCCTTATTTTCCCAGAAATCCCTGTTTTTAACCTTAAATATCCCTTAATGTCACAGAAATCCCTGTTTTTAACCTTAAATATCCCTTATTTTCCCAGAAATCCCTGTTTTTAACCTTAAATATCCCTTATTTTCATAGAAATCCCTGTTTTTCCCCTTAAACATCCCTTATTTTCATAGAAATCCCTGTTTTTCCCCTTAAATATCGCTTATTTTCATAGAAATCCCTGTTTTTCCCCTTAAATATCCCTTATTTTCCCAGAAATCCCTGTTTTTAACCTTAAATATCCCTTATTTTCCCAGAAATCCCTGTTTTTCCCCTTAAATATCCCTTATTTTCATAGAAATCCCTGTTTTTCCCCTTAAATATCCCTTATTTTCATAGAATTCCCTGTTTTTCACCTTAAATATCCCTTATTTTCCCAGAAATCCCTGTTTTTCCCCTTAAATATCCCTTATTTTCATAGAAATCCCTGTTTTTAACCTTAAATATCCCTTATTTTCCCAGAAATCCCTTTTTTTAACCTTAAATATCCCTTATTTTCATAGAAATCCCTGTTTTTAACCTTAAATATCCCTTATTTTCATAGAAATCCCTGTTTTTAACCTTAAATATCCCTTATTTTCATAGAAATCCCTGTTTTTAACCTTAAATATCCCTTATTTTCATAGAAATCCCTGTTTTTAACCTTAAATATCCCTTATTTTCACAGAAATCCCTGTTTTTCCCCTTAAATATCCCTTATTTTCCCAGAAATCCCTGTTTTTAACCTTAAATATCCCTTATTTTCATAGAAATCCCTGTTTTTCACCTTAAATATCCCTTATTTTCCCAGAAATCCCTGTTTTTCACCTTAAATATCCCTTATTTTCATAGAAATCCCTGTTTTTCCACTTAAATATCCTTTATTTTCATAGAAATCCCTGTTTTTCCCCTTAAATATCCCTTATTTTCATAGAAATGCCTGTTTTTAACCTTAAATATCCCTTATTTTCATAGAAATGCCTGTTTATAACCTTAAATATCCCTTATTTTCATAGAAATCCCTGTTTTTAACCTTAAATATCCCTTATTTTCATAGAAATACCTGTTTTTCACCTTAAATATCCCTTATTTTCATAGAAATCCCTGTTTTTCCCCTTAAATATCCCTTATTTTCCCAGAAATCCCTGTTTTTCACCTTAAATATCCCTTATTTTCCCAGAAATCCCCGTTTTTCCCCTTAAATATCCCTTATTTTCATAGAAATCCCTGTTTTTAACATTAAATATCCCTTATTTTCATAGAAATCCCTGTTTTTCACCTTAAATATCCCTTATTTTCATAGAAATCCCTGTTTTTCCCCTTAAATATCCCTTATTTTCATAGAAATCCCTGTTTTTCCCCTTAAATATCCCTTATTTTCCCAGAAATCCCTGTTTTTAACCTTAAATATCCCTTATTTTCATTGAAATCCCTGTTTTTCACCTTAAATATCCCTTATTTTCATAGAAATCCCTGTTTTTAACCTTAAATATCCCTTATTTTCATTGAAATCCCTGTTTTTAACCTTAAATATCCCTTATTTTCATAGAAATCCCTGTTTTTAACCTTAAATATCCCTTATTTTCCCAGAAATCCCTGTTTTTCACCTTAAATATCCCTTATTTTCATAGAAATCCCTGTTTTTCCCCTTAAATATCCCTTATTTTCATAGAAATCCCTGTTTTTCACCTTAAATATCCCTTATTTTCCCAGAAATCCCTGTTTTTAACCTTAAATATCCCTTATTTTCATAGAAATCCCTGTTTTTTCCCCTTAAATATCCCTTATTTTCATAGAAATCCCTGTTTTTCCCCTTAAATATCCCTTATTTTCATAGAAATCCCTGTTTTTCCCCCTAAATATCGCTTATTTTCATAGAAATCCCTGTTTTTCCCCTTAAATATCCCTTATTTTCATAGAAATCCCTGTTTTTCTCCTTAAATATCCCTTATTTTCATAGAAATCCCTGTTTTTCACCTTAAATATCCCTTATTTTCATAGAAATCCCTGTTTTTCACCTTAAATATCCCTTATTTTCATAGAAATTCCTGTTTATAACCTTAAATATCCCTTATTTTCATAGAAATCCCTGTTTTTAACCTTAAATATCCCTTATTTTCATAGAAATCCCTGTTTTTCACCTTAAATATCCCTTATTTTCATAGAAATCCCTGTTTTTCCTCTTAAATATCCCTTATTTTCATAGAAATCCCTGTTTTTCCCCTTAAATATCCCTTATTTTCCCAGAAATCCCTGTTTTTCACCTTAAATATCCCTTATTTTCATAGAAATCCCTGTTTTTCCACTTAAATATCCTTTATTTTCATAGAAATCCCTGTTTTTCCCCTTAAATATCCCTTATTTTCATAGAAATGCCTGTTTTTAACCTTAAATATCCCTTATTTTCATAGAAATGCCTGTTTATAACCTTAAATATCCCTTATTTTCATAGAAATCCCTGTTTTTAACCTTAAATATCCCTTATTTTCATAGAAATCCCTGTTTTTCCCCTTAAATATCCCTTATTTTCATAGAAATCCCTGTTTTTAACCTTAAATATCCCTTATTTTCCCAGAAATCCCTGTTTTTAACCTTAAATATCCCTTAACGTCACAGAAATCCCTGTTTTTAACCTTAAATATCCCTTATTTTCCCAGAAATCCCTGTTTTTAACCTTAAATATCCCTTATTTTCATAGAAATCCCTGTTTTTCCCCTTAAACATCCCTTATTTTCATAGAAATCCCTGTTTTTCCCCTTAAATATCGCTTATTTTCATAGAAATCCCTGTTTTTCCCCTTAAATATCCCTTATTTTCCCAGAAATCCCTGTTTTTAACCTTAAATATCCCTTATTTTCCCAGAAATCCCTGTTTTTCACCTTAAATATCCCTTATTTTCATAGAAATCCCTGTTTTTCCCCTTAAATATCCCTTATTTTCATAGAAATCCCTGTTTTTCCCCTTAAATATCCCTTATTTTCATAGAAATCCCTGTTTTTAACCTTAAATATCCCTTATTTTCATAGAAATCCCTGTTATTCACGTTAAATATCGCTTATTTTCCCAGAAATCCCTGTTTTTCCCCTTAAATATCCCTTATTTTCATAGAAATCCCTGTTTTTCCCCTTAAATATCCCTTATTTTCATAGAATTCCCTGTTTTTCACCTTAAATATCCCTTATTTTCCCAGAAATCCCTGTTTTTCCCCTTAAATATCCCTTATTTTCATAGAAATCCCTGTTTTTAACCTTAAATATCCCTTATTTTCCCAGAAATCCCTTTTTTTAACCTTAAATATCCCTTATTTTCATAGAAATCCCTGTTTTTAACCTTAAATATCCCTTATTTTCATAGAAATCCCTGTTTTTAACCTTAAATATCCCTTATTTTCATAGAAATCCCTGTTTTTAACCTTAAATATCCCTTATTTTCATAGAAATCCCTGTTTTTAACCTTAAATATCCCTTATTTTCACAGAAATCCCTGTTTTTCCCCTTAAATATCCCTTATTTTCCCAGAAATCCCTGTTTTTAACCTTAAATATCCCTTATTTTCATAGAAATCCCTGTTTTTCACCTTAAATATCCCTTATTTTCCCAGAAATCCCTGTTTTTCACCTTAAATATCCCTTATTTTCATAGAAATCCCTGTTTTTCCACTTAAATATCCTTTATTTTCATAGAAATCCCTGTTTTTCCCCTTAAATATCCCTTATTTTCATAGAAATGCCTGTTTTTAACCTTAAATATCCCTTATTTTCATAGAAATGCCTGTTTATAACCTTAAATATCCCTTATTTTCATAGAAATCCCTGTTTTTAACCTTAAATATCCCTTATTTTCATAGAAATACCTGTTTTTCACCTTAAATATCCCTTATTTTCATAGAAATCCCTGTTTTTCCCCTTAAATATCCCTTATTTTCCCAGAAATCCCTGTTTTTCACCTTAAATATCCCTTATTTTCCCAGAAATCCCCGTTTTTCCCCTTAAATATCCCTTATTTTCATAGAAATCCCTGTTTTTAACCTTAAATATCCCTTATTTTCATAGAAATCCCTGTTTTTCACCTTAAATATCCTTTATTTTCATAGAAATCCCTGTTTTTTCCCCTTAAATATCCCTTATTTTCATAGAAATCCCTGTTTTTCCCCTTAAATATCCCTTATTTTCCCAGAAATCCCTGTTTTTCACCTTAAATATCCCTTATTTTCATAGAAATCCCTGTTCTTAACCTTAAATATCCCTTATTTTCATAGAAATCCCTGTTTTTCCCCTTAAATATCCCTTATTTTCATAGAAATCCCTGTTTTTCACCTTAAATATCCCTTATTTTCCCAGAAATCCCTGTTTTTAACCTTAAATATCCCTTATTTTCATAGAAATCCCTGTTCTTAACCTTAAATATCCCTTATTTTCATAGAAATCCCTGTTTTTCACCTTAAATATCCCTTATTTTCATAGAAATCCCTGTTTTTAACCTTAAATATCCCTTATTTTCCCAGAAATCCCCGTTTTTCCCCTGAAATATCCCTTATTTTCATAGAAATCCCTGTTTTTAACCTTAAATATCCCTTATTTTCATAGAAATCCCTGTTTTTCACCTTAAATATCCCTTATTTTCCCAGAAATCCCTGTTTTTCCCCTTAAATATCCCTTATTTTCCCAGAAATCCCTGTTTTTCCCCTTAAATATCCCTTATTTTCATAGAAATCCCTGTTTTTCACCTTAAATATCGCTTATTTTCATAGAAATCCCTGTTTTTCCCCTTAAATATCCCTTATTTTCATAGAAATCCCTGTTTTTAACCTTAAATATCCCTTATTTTCATAGAAATCCCTGTTTTTCACCTTAAATATCGCTTATTTTCATAGAAATCCCTGTTTTTCCCCTTAAATATCCCTTATTTTCATAGAAATCCCTGTTTTTCACCTTAAATATCGCTTATTTTCATAGAAATCCCTGTTTTTCCCCTTAAATATCCCTTATTTTCATAGAAATCCCTGTTTTTTCCCTTAAATATCCCTTATTTTCATAGAAATCCCTGTTTTTCCCCTTAAATATCCCTTATTTTCATAGAAATCCCTGTTTTTTCCACTTAAATATCCCTTATTTTCATAGAAATCCCTGTTTTTCCCCTTAAATATCCCTTATTTTCATAGAAATCCCTGTTTTTAACCTTAAATATCCCTTATTTTCCCAGAAATCCCAGTTTTTCCCCTTAAATATCCCTTATTTTCATAGAAATCCCTGTTTTTCCCCTTAAATATCCCTTATTTTCCCAGAAATCCCTGTTTTTTCCCCTTAAATATCCCTTATTTTCATAGAAATCCCTGTTTTTCCCCTTAAATATCCCTTATTTTCATAGAAATCCCTGTTATTCACGTTAAATATCGCTTATTTTCCCAGAAATCCCTGTTTTTCCCCTTAAATATCCCTTATTTTCATAGAAATCCCTGTTTTTAACCTTAAACATCCCTTATTTTCACAGAAATCCCTGTTTTTCCCCTTAAATATCCCTTATTTTCACAGAAATCCCTGTTTTTCACCTTAAATATCCCTTATTTTCATAGAAATCCCTGTTTTTCCCCTTAAATATCCCTTATTTTCATAGAAATCCCTGTTTTTCCCCTTAAATATCCCTTATTTTCATAGAAATCCCTGTTTTTAACCTTAAATATCCCTTATTTTCATAGAAATCCCTGTTTTTTCCCCTTAAATATCCCTTATTTTCATAGAAATCCCTGTTTTTCCCGTTACATATCCCTTATTTTCCCAGAAATCCCTGTTTTTAACCTTAAATATCCCTTATTTTCATAGAAATCCCTGTTTTTCCCCTTAAATATCCCTTATTTTCCCAGAATTCCCTGTTTTTCCCCTTAAATATCCCTTATTTTCATGGAAATCCCTGTTTTTAACCTTAAATATCCCTTATTTTCATAGAAATCCCTGTTTTTAACCTTAAATATCCCTTATTTTCATAGAAATCCCTGTTTTTAACCTTAAATATCCCTTATTTTCCCAGAAATCCCTGTTTTTCCCCTTAAATATCCCTTATTTTCCCAGAAATCCCTGTTTTTCACCTTAAATATCCCTTATTTTCCCAGAAATCCCTGTTTTTCACCTTAAATATCCCTTATTTTCATAGAAATCCCTGTTTTTCACCTTAAATATCCCTTATTTTCCCAGAAATCCCTGTTTTTCACCTTAAATATCCCTTATTTTCACAGAAATCCCTGTTTTTCACCTTAAATATCCCTTATTTTCATAGAAATCCCTGTTTTTAACCTTAAATATCCCTTATTTTCATAGAAATCCCTGTTTTTCCCCTTAAATATCCCTTATTTTCATAGAAATCCCTGTTTTTAACCTTAAATATCCCTTATTTTCATAGAAATCCCTGTTTTTAACCTTAAATATCCCTTATTTTCCCAGAATTCCCTGTTTTTCCCCTTAAATATCGCTTATTTTCATAGAAATCCCTGTTTTTCACCTTAAATATCCCTTATTTTCATAGAAATCCCTGATTTTAACCTTAAATATCCCTTATTTTCATAGAAATCCATGTTTTTTCCCCTTAAATATCCCTTATTTTCATAGAAATCCCTGTTTTTAACCTTAAATATCCCTTATTTTCCCAGAAATCCCTGTTTTTCCCCTTAAATATCCCTTATTTTCCCAGAAATCCCTGTTTTTAACCTTAATTATCGCTTATTTTCATAGAAATCCCTGTTTTTCCCCTTAAATATCCCTTATTTTCATAGAAATCCCTGTTTTTAACATTAAATATCCCTTATTTTCATAGAAATCCCTGTTTTTCACCTTAAATATCCCTTATTTTCATAGAAATCCCTGTTTTTCCCCTTAAATATCCCTTATTTTCATAGAAATCCCTGTTTTTCCCCTTAAATATCCCTTATTTTCCCAGAAATCCCTGTTTTTAACCTTAAATATCCCTTATTTTCATTGAAATCCCTGTTTTTCACCTTAAATATCCCTTATTTTCATAGAAATCCCTGTTTTTAACCTTAAATATCCCTTATTTTCATAGAAATCCCTGTTTTTAACCTTAAATATCCCTTATTTTCCCAGAAATCCCTGTTTTTCACCTTAAATATCCCTTATTTTCATAGAAATCCCTGTTTTTCCCCTTAAATATCCCTTATTTTCATAGAAATCCCTGTTTTTCACCTTAAATATCCCTTATTTTCCCAGAAATCCCTGTTTTTAACCTTAAATATCCCTTATTTTCATAGAAATCCCTGTTTTTCCCCTTAAATATCCCTTATTTTCATAGAAATCCCTGTTTTTCCCCTTAAATATCCCTTATTTTCATAGAAATCCCTGTTTTTCCCCCTAAATATCGCTTATTTTCATAGAAATCCCTGTTTTTCCCCTTAAATATCCCTTATTTTCATAGAAATCCCTGTTTTTCACCTTAAATATCCCTTATTTTCATAGAAATCCCTGTTTTTCACCTTAAATATCCCTTATTTTCATAGAAATCCCTGTTTTTCACCTTAAATATCCCTTATTTTCATAGAAATTCCTGTTTTTCCCCTTAAATATCCCTTATTTTCATAGAAATCCCTGTTTTTAACCTTAAATATCCCTTATTTTCATAGAAATCCCTGTTTTTCACCTTAAATATCCCTTATTTTCATAGAAATCCCTGTTTTTCCCCTTAAATATCCCTTATTTTCATAGAAATCCCTGTTTTTCCCCTTAAATATCCCTTATTTTCATAGAAATCCCTGTTTTTCACCTTAAATATCCCTTATTTTCATAGAAATCCCTGTTTTTCACCTTAAATATCCCTTATTTTCATAGAAATCCCTGTTTTTCCCCTTAAATATCCCTTATTTTCATAGAAATCCCTGTTTTTCCCCTTAAATATCCCTTATTTTCATAGAAATCCCTGTTTTTCCCCTTAAATATCCCTTATTTTCATAGAAATCCCTGTTTTTAACCTTAAATATCCCTTATTTTCCCAGAAATCCCTGTTTTTAACCTTAAATATCCCTTATTTTCATTGAAATCCCTGTTTTTCACCTTAAATATCCCTTATTTTCATAGAAATCCCTGTTTTTAACCTTAAATATCCCTTATTTTCATAGAAATCCCTGTTTTTAACCTTAAATATCCCTTATTTTCCCAGAAATCCCTGTTTTTCACCTTAAATATCCCTTATTTTCATAGAAATCCCTGTTTTTCCCCTTAAATATCCCTTATTTTCATAGAAATCCCTGTTTTTCACCTTAAATATCCCTTATTTTCCCAGAAATCCCTGTTTTTCACCTTAAATATCCCTTATTTTCCCAGAAATCCCTGTTTTTTCCCCTTAAATATCCCTTATTTTCATAGAAATCCCTGTTTTTCACCTTAAATATCCCTTATTTTCCCAGAAATCCCTGTTTTTCACCTTAAATATCCCTTATTTTCCCAGAAATCCCTGTTTTTCCCCTTAAATATCCCTTATTTTCATAGAAATCCCTGTTTTTCCCCTTAAATATCCCTTATTTTCCCAGAAATCCCTGTTTTTAACCTTAAATATCCCTTATTTTCATAGAAATCCCTGTTTTCAACCTTAAATATCCCTTATTTTCATAGAAATCCCTGTTTTTCACCTTAAATATCCCTTATTTTCATAGAAATCCCTGTTTTTAACCTTAAATATCCCTTATTTTCATAGAAATCCCTGTTTTTCCCCTTAAATATCCCTTATTTTCCCAGAAATCCCTGTTTTTCCCCTTAAATATCCCTTATTTTCATAGAAATCCCTGTTTTTAACCTTAAATATCCCTTATTTTCCCAGAAATCCCTGTTTTTAACATTAAATATCCCTTATTTTCATAGAAATCCCTGTTTTTCACCTTAAATATCCCTTATTTTCATAGAAATCCCTGTTTTTCCCCTTAAATATCCCTTATTTTCATAGAAATCCCTGTTTTTCACCTTAAATATCCCTTATTTTCATAGAAATCCCTGTTTTTCCCCTTAAATATCCCTTATTTTCATAGAATTCCCTGTTTTTCACCTTAAATATCCCTTATTTTCCCAGAAATCCCTGTTTTTTCCCCTTAAATATCCCTTATTTTCATAGAAATCCCTGTTTTTAACCTTAAATATCCCTTATTTTCCCAGAAATCCCTTTTTTTAACCTTAAATATCCCTTATTTTCATAGAAATCCCTGTTTTTAACCTTAAATATCCCTTATTTTCATAGAAATCCCTGTTTTTAACCTTAAATATCCCTTATTTTCATAGAAATCCCTGTTTTTAACCTTAAATATCCCTTATTTTCATAGAAATCCCTGTTTTTAACCTTAAATATCCCTTATTTTCATAGAAATCCCTGTTTTTCACCTTAAATATCCCTTATTTTCCCAGAAATCCCTGTTTTTCACCTTAAATATCCCTTATTTTCATAGAAATCCCTGTTTTTCCACTTAAATATCCTTTATTTTCATAGAAATCCCTGTTTTTCCCCTTAAATATCCCTTATTTTCATAGAAATCCCTGTTTTTAACCTTAAATATCCCTTATTTTCATAGAAATGCCTGTTTATAACCTTAAATATCCCTTATTTTCATAGAAATCCCTGTTTTTAACCTTAAATATCCCTTATTTTCATAGAAATCCCTGTTTTTTCCCCTTAAATATCCCTTATTTTCCCAGAAATCCCTGTTTTTAACCTTAAATATCCCTTATTTTCCCAGAAATCCCTGTTTTTAACCTTAAATATCCCTTAATGTCACAGAAATCCCTGTTTTTAACCTTAAATATCCCTTATTTTCCCAGAAATCCCTGTTTTTAACCTTAAATATCCCTTATTTTCATAGAAATCCCTGTTTTTCCCCTTAAACATCCCTTATTTTCATAGAAATCCCTGTTTTTCCCCTTAAATATCGCTTATTTTCATAGAAATCCCTGTTTTTCCCCTTAAATATCCCTTATTTTCCCAGAAATCCCTGTTTTTAACCTTAAATATCCCTTATTTTCCCAGAAATCCCTGTTTTTCACCTTAAATATCCCTTATTTTCATAGAAATCCCTGTTTTTCCCCTTAAATATCCCTTATTTTCATAGAAATCCCTGTTTTTAACCTTAAATATCCCTTATTTTCATAGAAATCCCTGTTATTCACGTTAAATATCCCTTATTTTCCCAGAAATCCCTGTTTTTCCCCTTAAATATCCCTTATTTTCATAGAAATCCCTGTTTTTAACCTTAAATATCCCTTATTTTCCCAGAAATCCCTTTTTTTAACCTTAAATATCCCTTATTTTCATAGAAATCCCTGTTTTTAACCTTAAATATCCCTTATTTTCATAGAAATCCCTGTTTTTAACCTTAAATATCCCTTATTTTCATAGAAATCCCTGTTTTTAACCTTAAATATCCCTTATTTTCATAGAAATCCCTGTTTTTAACCTTAAATATCCCTTATTTTCCCAGAAATCCCTGTTTTTAACCTTAAATATCCCTTATTTTCACAGAAATCCCTGTTTTTCCCCTTAAATATCCCTTATTTTCCCAGAAATCCCTGTTTTTAACCTTAAATATCCCTTATTTTCATAGAAATCCCTGTTTTTCACCTTAAATATCCCTTATTTTCCCAGAAATCCCTGTTTTTCACCTTAAATATCCCTTATTTTCATAGAAATCCCTGTTTTTCCACTTAAATATCCTTTATTTTCATAGAAATCCCTGTTTTTCCCCTTAAATATCCCTTATTTTCATAGAAATGCCTGTTTTTAACCTTAAATATCCCTTATTTTCATAGAAATGCCTGTTTATAACCTTAAATATCCCTTATTTTCATAGAAATCCCTGTTTTTAACCTTAAATATCCCTTATTTTCATAGAAATACCTGTTTTTCACCTTAAATATCCCTTATTTTCATAGAAATCCCTGTTTTTCCCCTTAAATATCCCTTATTTTCCCAGAAATCCCTGTTTTTCACCTTAAATATCCCTTATTTTCCCAGAAATCCCCGTTTTTCCCCTTAAATATCCCTTATTTTCATAGAAATCCCTGTTTTTAACATTAAATATCCCTTATTTTCATAGAAATCCCTGTTTTTCACCTTAAATATCCCTTATTTTCATAGAAATCCCTGTTTTTCCCCTTAAATATCCCTTATTTTCATAGAAATCCCTGTTTTTCCCCTTAAATATCCCTTATTTTCCCAGAAATCCCTGTTTTTAACCTTAAATATCCCTTATTTTCATTGAAATCCCTGTTTTTCACCTTAAATATCCCTTATTTTCATAGAAATCCCTGTTTTTAACCTTAAATATCCCTTATTTTCATAGAAATCCCTGTTTTTAACCTTAAATATCCCTTATTTTCCCAGAAATCCCTGTTTTTCACCTTAAATATCCCTTATTTTCATAGAAATCCCTGTTTTTCCCCTTAAATATCCCTTATTTTCATAGAAATCCCTGTTTTTCACCTTAAATATCCCTTATTTTCCCAGAAATCCCTGTTTTTAACCTTAAATATCCCTTATTTTCATAGAAATCCCTGTTTTTCCCCTTAAATATCCCTTATTTTCATAGAAATCCCTGTTTTTCCCCTTAAATATCCCTTATTTTCATAGAAATCCCTGTTTTTCCCCCTAAATATCGCTTATTTTCATAGAAATCCCTGTTTTTCCCCTTAAATATCCCTTATTTTCATAGAAATCCCTGTTTTTCACCTTAAATATCCCTTATTTTCATAGAAATCCCTGTTTTTCACCTTAAATATCCCTTATTTTCATAGAAATCCCTGTTTTTCACCTTAAATATCCCTTATTTTCATAGAAATTCCTGTTTTTCCCCTTAAATATCCCTTATTTTCATAGAAATCCCTGTTTTTAACCTTAAATATCCCTTATTTTCATAGAAATCCCTGTTTTTCACCTTAAATATCCCTTATTTTCATAGAAATCCCTGTTTTTCCTCTTAAATATCCCTTATTTTCATAGAAATCCCTGTTTTTCCCCTTAAATATCCCTTATTTTCATAGAAATCCCTGTTTTTCACCTTAAATATCCCTTATTTTCATAGAAATCCCTGTTTTTCACCTTAAATATCCCTTATTTTCATAGAAATCCCTGTTTTTCCCCTTAAATATCCCTTATTTTCATAGAAATCCCTGTTTTTCCCCTTAAATATCCCTTATTTTCATAGAAATCCCTGTTTTTCCCCTTAAATATCCCTTATTTTCATAGAAATCCCTGTTTTTAACCTTAAATATCCCTTATTTTCCCAGAAATCCCTGTTTTTAACCTTAAATATCCCTTATTTTCATTGAAATCCCTGTTTTTCACCTTAAATATCCCTTATTTTCATAGAAATCCCTGTTTTTAACCTTAAATATCCCTTATTTTCATAGAAATCCCTGTTTTTAACCTTAAATATCCCTTATTTTCCCAGAAATCCCTGTTTTTCACCTTAAATATCCCTTATTTTCATAGAAATCCCTGTTTTTTCCCCTTAAATATCCCTTATTTTCATAGAAATCCCTGTTTTTCACCTTAAATATCCCTTATTTTCCCAGAAATCCCTGTTTTTCACCTTAAATATCCCTTATTTTCCCAGAAATCCCTGTTTTTCCCCTTAAATATCCCTTATTTTCATAGAAATCCCTGTTTTTCACCTTAAATATCCCTTATTTTCCCAGAAATCCCTGTTTTTCACCTTAAATATCCCTTATTTTCCCAGAAATCCCTGTTTTTCCCCTTAAATATCCCTTATTTTCATAGAAATCCCTGTTTTTCCCCTTAAATATCCCTTATTTTCCCAGAAATCCCTGTTTTTAACCTTAAATATCCCTTATTTTCATAGAAATCCCTGTTTTCAACCTTAAATATCCCTTATTTTCATAGAAATCCCTGTTTTTCCCCTTAAATATCCCTTATTTTCATAGAAATCCCTGTTTTTCACCTTAAATATCCCTTATTTTCCCAGAAATCCCTGTTTTTAACCTTAAATATCCCTTATTTTCATTGAAATCCCTGTTTTTCACCTTAAATATCCCTTATTTTCATAGAAATCCCTGTTTTTAACCTTAAATATCCCTTATTTTCATAGAAATCCCTGTTTTTAACCTTAAATATCCCTTATTTTCCCAGAAATCCCTGTTTTTCACCTTAAATATCCCTTATTTTCATAGAAATCCCTGTTTTTCCCCTTAAATATCCCTTATTTTCATAGAAATCCCTGTTTTTCACCTTAAATATCCCTTATTTTCCCAGAAATCCCTGTTTTTAACCTTAAATATCCCTTATTTTCATAGAAATCCCTGTTTTTCCCCTTAAATATCCCTTATTTTCATAGAAATCCCTGTTTTTCCCCTTAAATATCCCTTATTTTCATAGAAATCCCTGTTTTTTCCCCCTAAATATCGCTTATTTTCATAGAAATCCCTGTTTTTCACCTTAAATATCCCTTATTTTCATAGAAATCCCTGTTTTTCACCTTAAATATCCCTTATTTTCATAGAAATCCCTGTTTTTCACCTTAAATATCCCTTATTTTCATAGAAATTCCTGTTTTTCCCCTTAAATATCCCTTATTTTCATAGAAATCCCTGTTTTTAACCTTAAATATCCCTTATTTTCATAGAAATCCCTGTTTTTCACCTTAAATATCCCTTATTTTCATAGAAATCCCTGTTTTTCCTCTTAAATATCCCTTATTTTCATAGAAATCCCTGTTTTTCCCCTTAAATATCCCTTATTTTCATAGAAATCCCTGTTTTTCACCTTAAATATCCCTTATTTTCATAGAAATCCCTGTTTTTCACCTTAAATATCCCTTATTTTCATAGAAATCCCTGTTTTTCCCCTTAAATATCCCTTATTTTCATAGAAATCCCTGTTTTTCCCCTTAAATATCCCTTATTTTCATAGAAATCCCTGTTTTTAACCTTAAATATCCCTTATTTTCCCAGAAATCCCTGTTTTTAACCTTAAATATCCCTTATTTTCATAGAAATCCCTGTTTTTCCCCTTAAACATCCCTTATTTTCATAGAAATCCCTGTTTTTCCCCTTAAATATCGCTTATTTTCATAGAAATCCCTGTTTTTCCCCTTAAATATCCCTTATTTTCCCAGAAATCCCTGTTTTTAACCTTAAATATCCCTTATTTTCCCAGAAATCCCTGTTTTTCACCTTAAATATCCCTTATTTTCATAGAAATCCCTGTTTTTCCCCTTAAATATCCCTTATTTTCATAGAAATCCCTGTTTTTAACCTTAAATATCCCTTATTTTCATAGAAATCCCTGTTATTCACGTTAAATATCCCTTATTTTCCCAGAAATCCCTGTTTTTCCCCTTAAATATCCCTTATTTTCATAGAAATCCCTGTTTTTAACCTTAAATATCCCTTATTTTCCCAGAAATCCCTTTTTTTAACCTTAAATATCCCTTATTTTCATAGAAATCCCTGTTTTTAACCTTAAATATCCCTTATTTTCATAGAAATCCCTGTTTTTAACCTTAAATATCCCTTATTTTCATAGAAATCCCTGTTTTTAACCTTAAATATCCCTTATTTTCATAGAAATCCCTGTTTTTAACCTTAAATATCCCTTATTTTCACAGAAATCCCTGTTTTTCCCCTTAAATATCCCTTATTTTCCCAGAAATCCCTGTTTTTAACCTTAAATATCCCTTATTTTCATAGAAATCCCTGTTTTTCACCTTAAATATCCCTTATTTTCCCAGAAATCCCTGTTTTTCACCTTAAATATCCCTTATTTTCATAGAAATCCCTGTTTTTCCACTTAAATATCCTTTATTTTCATAGAAATCCCTGTTTTTCCCCTTAAATATCCCTTATTTTCATAGAAATGCCTGTTTTTAACCTTAAATATCCCTTATTTTCATAGAAATGCCTGTTTATAACCTTAAATATCCCTTATTTTCATAGAAATCCCTGTTTTTAACCTTAAATATCCCTTATTTTCATAGAAATACCTGTTTTTCACCTTAAATATCCCTTATTTTCATAGAAATCCCTGTTTTTCCCCTTAAATATCCCTTATTTTCCCAGAAATCCCTGTTTTTCACCTTAAATATCCCTTATTTTCCCAGAAATCCCCGTTTTTCCCCTTAAATATCCCTTATTTTCATAGAAATCCCTGTTTTTAACATTAAATATCCCTTATTTTCATAGAAATCCCTGTTTTTCACCTTAAATATCCCTTATTTTCATAGAAATCCCTGTTTTTTCCCCTTAAATATCCCTTATTTTCATAGAAATCCCTGTTTTTCCCCTTAAATATCCCTTATTTTCCCAGAAATCCCTGTTTTTAACCTTAAATATCCCTTATTTTCATTGAAATCCCTGTTTTTCACCTTAAATATCCCTTATTTTCATAGAAATCCCTGTTTTTAACCTTAAATATCCCTTATTTTCATAGAAATCCCTGTTTTTAACCTTAAATATCCCTTATTTTCCCAGAAATCCCTGTTTTTCACCTTAAATATCCCTTATTTTCATAGAAATCCCTGTTTTTCCCCTTAAATATCCCTTATTTTCATAGAAATCCCTGTTTTTCACCTTAAATATCCCTTATTTTCCCAGAAATCCCTGTTTTTAACCTTAAATATCCCTTATTTTCATAGAAATCCCTGTTTTTCCCCTTAAATATCCCTTATTTTCATAGAAATCCCTGTTTTTCCCCTTAAATATCCCTTATTTTCATAGAAATCCCTGTTTTTCCCCCTAAATATCGCTTATTTTCATAGAAATCCCTGTTTTTCCCCTTAAATATCCCTTATTTTCATAGAAATCCCTGTTTTTCACCTTAAATATCCCTTATTTTCATAGAAATCCCTGTTTTTCACCTTAAATATCCCTTATTTTCATAGAAATCCCTGTTTTTCACCTTAAATATCCCTTATTTTCATAGAAATTCCTGTTTTTCCCCTTAAATATCCCTTATTTTCATAGAAATCCCTGTTTTTAACCTTAAATATCCCTTATTTTCATAGAAATCCCTGTTTTTCACCTTAAATATCCCTTATTTTCATAGAAATCCCTGTTTTTCCTCTTAAATATCCCTTATTTTCATAGAAATCCCTGTTTTTCCCCTTAAATATCCCTTATTTTCATAGAAATCCCTGTTTTTCACCTTAAATATCCCTTATTTTCATAGAAATCCCTGTTTTTCACCTTAAATATCCCTTATTTTCATAGAAATCCCTGTTTTTCCCCTTAAATATCCCTTATTTTCATAGAAATCCCTGTTTTTCCCCTTAAATATCCCTTATTTTCATAGAAATCCCTGTTTTTCCCCTTAAATATCCCTTATTTTCATAGAAATCCCTGTTTTTAACCTTAAATATCCCTTATTTTCCCAGAAATCCCTGTTTTTAACCTTAAATATCCCTTATTTTCATTGAAATCCCTGTTTTTCACCTTAAATATCCCTTATTTTCATAGAAATCCCTGTTTTTAACCTTAAATATCCCTTATTTTCATAGAAATCCCTGTTTTTAACCTTAAATATCCCTTATTTTCCCAGAAATCCCTGTTTTTCACCTTAAATATCCCTTATTTTCATAGAAATCCCTGTTTTTCCCCTTAAATATCCCTTATTTTCATAGAAATCCCTGTTTTTCACCTTAAATATCCCTTATTTTCCCAGAAATCCCTGTTTTTCACCTTAAATATCCCTTATTTTCCCAGAAATCCCTGTTTTTCCCCTTAAATATCCCTTATTTTCATAGAAATCCCTGTTTTTCACCTTAAATATCCCTTATTTTCCCAGAAATCCCTGTTTTTCACCTTAAATATCCCTTATTTTCCCAGAAATCCCTGTTTTTCCCCTTAAATATCCCTTATTTTCATAGAAATCCCTGTTTTTCCCCTTAAATATCCCTTATTTTCCCAGAAATCCCTGTTTTTAACCTTAAATATCCCTTATTTTCATAGAAATCCCTGTTTTCAACCTTAAATATCCCTTATTTTCATAGAAATCCCTGTTTTTCCCCTTAAATATCCCTTATTTTCATAGAAATCCCTGTTTTTCACCTTAAATATCCCTTATTTTCCCAGAAATCCCTGTTTTTAACCTTAAATATCCCTTATTTTCATTGAAATCCCTGTTTTTCACCTTAAATATCCCTTATTTTCATAGAAATCCCTGTTTTTAACCTTAAATATCCCTTATTTTCATAGAAATCCCTGTTTTTAACCTTAAATATCCCTTATTTTCCCAGAAATCCCTGTTTTTCACCTTAAATATCCCTTATTTTCATAGAAATCCCTGTTTTTCCCCTTAAATATCCCTTATTTTCATAGAAATCCCTGTTTTTCACCTTAAATATCCCTTATTTTCCCAGAAATCCCTGTTTTTAACCTTAAATATCCCTTATTTTCATAGAAATCCCTGTTTTTCCCCTTAAATATCCCTTATTTTCATAGAAATCCCTGTTTTTCCCCTTAAATATCCCTTATTTTCATAGAAATCCCTGTTTTTCCCCCTAAATATCGCTTATTTTCATAGAAATCCCTGTTTTTCCCCTTAAATATCCCTTATTTTCATAGAAATCCCTGTTTTTCACCTTAAATATCCCTTATTTTCATAGAAATCCCTGTTTTTCACCTTAAATATCCCTTATTTTCATAGAAATCCCTGTTTTTCACCTTAAATATCCCTTATTTTCATAGAAATTCCTGTTTTTCCCCTTAAATATCCCTTATTTTCATAGAAATCCCTGTTTTTAACCTTAAATATCCCTTATTTTCATAGAAATCCCTGTTTTTCACCTTAAATATCCCTTATTTTCATAGAAATCCCTGTTTTTCCTCTTAAATATCCCTTATTTTCATAGAAATCCCTGTTTTTCCCCTTAAATATCCCTTATTTTCATAGAAATCCCTGTTTTTCACCTTAAATATCCCTTATTTTCATAGAAATCCCTGTTTTTCACCTTAAATATCCCTTATTTTCATAGAAATCCCTGTTTTTCCCCTTAAATATCCCTTATTTTCATAGAAATCCCTGTTTTTCCCCTTAAATATCCCTTATTTTCATAGAAATCCCTGTTTTTCCCCTTAAATATCCCTTATTTTCATAGAAATCCCTGTTTTTAACCTTAAATATCCCTTATTTTCCCAGAAATCCCTGTTTTTAACCTTAAATATCCCTTATTTTCATTGAAATCCCTGTTTTTCACCTTAAATATCCCTTATTTTCATAGAAATCCCTGTTTTTAACCTTAAATATCCCTTATTTTCATAGAAATCCCTGTTTTTAACCTTAAATATCCCTTATTTTCCCAGAAATCCCTGTTTTTCACCTTAAATATCCCTTATTTTCATAGAAATCCCTGTTTTTCCCCTTAAATATCCCTTATTTTCATAGAAATCCCTGTTTTTCACCTTAAATATCCCTTATTTTCCCAGAAATCCCTGTTTTTCACCTTAAATATCCCTTATTTTCCCAGAAATCCCTGTTTTTCCCCTTAAATATCCCTTATTTTCATAGAAATCCCTGTTTTTCACCTTAAATATCCCTTATTTTCCCAGAAATCCCTGTTTTTCACCTTAAATATCCCTTATTTTCCCAGAAATCCCTGTTTTTCCCCTTAAATATCCCTTATTTTCATAGAAATCCCTGTTTTTCCCCTTAAATATCCCTTATTTTCCCAGAAATCCCTGTTTTTAACCTTAAATATCCCTTATTTTCATAGAAATCCCTGTTTTCAACCTTAAATATCCCTTATTTTCATAGAAATCCCTGTTTTTCACCTTAAATATCCCTTATTTTCATAGAAATCCCTGTTTTTAACCTTAAATATCCCTTATTTTCCCAGAAATCCCTGTTTTTCCCCTTAAATATCCCTTATTTTCATAGAAATCCCTGTTTTTAACCTTAAATA
This sequence comes from Lagopus muta, assembly GCF_023343835.1. Lineage (NCBI taxonomy): Eukaryota > Metazoa > Chordata > Aves > Galliformes > Phasianidae > Lagopus > Lagopus muta. Next base: position 167,686 of record NC_064467.1, read on the forward strand.
TCCCTTATTTTCCCAGAAATCCCTGTTTTTAACATTAAATATCCCTTATTTTCATAGAAATCCCTGTTTTTCACCTTAAATATCCCTTATTTTCATAGAAATCCCTGTTTTTCCCCTTAAATATCCCTTATTTTCATAGAAATCCCTGTTTTTAACCTTAAATATCCCTTATTTTCATAGAAATCCCTGTTATTCACGTTAAATATCGCTTATTTTCCCAGAAATCCCTGTTTTTCCCCTTAAATATCCCTTATTTTCATAGAAATCCCTGTTTTTCCCCTTAAATATCCCTTATTTTCATAGAATTCCCTGTTTTTCACCTTAAATATCCCTTATTTTCCCAGAAATCCCTGTTTTTCCCCTTAAATATCCCTTATTTTCATAGAAATCCCTGTTTTTAACCTTAAATATCCCTTATTTTCCCAGAAATCCCTTTTTTTAACCTTAAATATCCCTTATTTTCATAGAAATCCCTGTTTTTAACCTTAAATATCCCTTATTTTCATAGAAATCCCTGTTTTTAACCTTAAATATCCCTTATTTTCATAGAAATCCCTGTTTTTAACCTTAAATATCCCTTATTTTCATAGAAATCCCTGTTTTTAACCTTAAATATCCCTTATTTTCACAGAAATCCCTGTTTTTCCCCTTAAATATCCCTTATTTTCCCAGAAATCCCTGTTTTTAACCTTAAATATCCCTTATTTTCATAGAAATCCCTGTTTTTCACCTTAAATATCCCTTATTTTCCCAGAAATCCCTGTTTTTCACCTTAAATATCCCTTATTTTCATAGAAATCCCTGTTTTTCCACTTAAATATCCTTTATTTTCATAGAAATCCCTGTTTTTCCCCTTAAATATCCCTTATTTTCATAGAAATGCCTGTTTTTAACCTTAAATATCCCTTATTTTCATAGAAATGCCTGTTTATAACCTTAAATATCCCTTATTTTCATAGAAATCCCTGTTTTTAACCTTAAATATCCCTTATTTTCATAGAAATCCCTGTTTTTCCCCTTAAATATCCCTTATTTTCATAGAAATCCCTGTTTTTAACCTTAAATATCCCTTATTTTCCCAGAAATCCCTGTTTTTAACCTTAAATATCCCTTATTTTCATAGAAATCCCTGTTTTTAACCTTAAATATCCCTTAATGTCACAGAAATCCCTGTTTTTCACCTTAAATATCCCTTATTTTCCCAGAAATCCCTGTTTTTAACCTTAAATATCCCTTATTTTCATAGAAATCCCTGTTTTTCCCCTTAAACATCCCTTATTTTCATAGAAATCCCTGTTTTTTCCCCTTAAATATCGCTTATTTTCATAGAAATCCCTGTTTTTTCCCCTTAAATATCCCTTATTTTCCCAGAAATCCCTGTTTTTAACCTTAAATATCCCTTATTTTCCCAGAAATCCCTGTTTTTCACCTTAAATATCCCTTATTTTCATAGAAATCCCTGTTTTTCCCCTTAAATATCCCTTATTTTCATAGAAATCCCTGTTTTTAACCTTAAATATCCCTTATTTTCATAGAAATCCCTGTTATTCACGTTAAATATCGCTTATTTTCCCAGAAATCCCTGTTTTTCCCCTTAAATATCCCTTATTTTCATAGAAATCCCTGTTTTTCCCCTTAAATATCCCTTATTTTCATAGAATTCCCTGTTTTTCACCTTAAATATCCCTTATTTTCCCAGAAATCCCTGTTTTTCCCCTTAAATATCCCTTATTTTCATAGAAATCCCTGTTTTTAACCTTAAATATCCCTTATTTTCCCAGAAATCCCTTTTTTTAACCTTAAATATCCCTTATTTTCATAGAAATCCCTGTTTTTAACCTTAAATATCCCTTATTTTCATAGAAATCCCTGTTTTTAACCTTAAATATCCCTTATTTTCATAGAAATCCCTGTTTTTAACCTTAAATATCCCTTATTTTCATAGAAATCCCTGTTTTTAACCTTAAATATCCCTTATTTTCACAGAAATCCCTGTTTTTCCCCTTAAATATCCCTTATTTTCCCAGAAATCCCTGTTTTTAACCTTAAATATCCCTTATTTTCATAGAAATCCCTGTTTTTCACCTTAAATATCCCTTATTTTCCCAGAAATCCCTGTTTTTCACCTTAAATATCCCTTATTTTCATAGAAATCCCTGTTTTTCCACTTAAATATCCTTTATTTTCATAGAAATCCCTGTTTTTCCCCTTAAATATCCCTTATTTTCATAGAAATGCCTGTTTTTAACCTTAAATATCCCTTATTTTCATAGAAATGCCTGTTTATAACCTTAAATATCCCTTATTTTCATAGAAATCCCTGTTTTTAACCTTAAATATCCCTTATTTTCATAGAAATACCTGTTTTTCACCTTAAATATCCCTTATTTTCATAGAAATCCCTGTTTTTCCCCTTAAATATCCCTTATTTTCCCAGAAATCCCTGTTTTTCACCTTAAATATCCCTTATTTTCCCAGAAATCCCCGTTTTTCCCCTTAAATATCCCTTATTTTCATAGAAATGCCTGTTTTTAACCTTAAATATCCCTTATTTTCATAGAAATCCCTGTTTTTCACCTTAAATATCCTTTATTTTCATAGAAATCCCTGTTTTTTCCCCTTAAATATCCCTTATTTTCATAGAAATCCCTGTTTTTTCCCCTTAAATATCCCTTATTTTCCCAGAAATCCCTGTTTTTCACCTTAAATATCCCTTATTTTCATAGAAATCCCTGTTCTTAACCTTAAATATCCCTTATTTTCATAGAAATCCCTGTTTTTTCCCCTTAAATATCCCTTATTTTCATAGAAATCCCTGTTTTTCACCTTAAATATCCCTTATTTTCCCAGAAATCCCTGTTTTTAACCTTAAATATCCCTTATTTTCATAGAAATCCCTGTTCTTAACCTTAAATATCCCTTATTTTCATAGAAATCCCTGTTTTTCACCTTAAATATCCCTTATTTTCATAGAAATCCCTGTTTTTAACCTTAAATATCCCTTATTTTCCCAGAAATCCCCGTTTTTCCCCTGAAATATCCCTTATTTTCATAGAAATCCCTGTTTTTAACCTTAAATATCCCTTATTTTCATAGAAATCCCTGTTTTTCACCTTAAATATCCCTTATTTTCCCAGAAATCCCTGTTTTTCCCCTTAAATATCCCTTATTTTCCCAGAAATCCCTGTTTTTCCCCTTAAATATCCCTTATTTTCATAGAAATCCCTGTTTTTCACCTTAAATATCGCTTATTTTCATAGAAATCCCTGTTTTTCCCCTTAAATATCCCTTATTTTCATAGAAATCCCTGTTTTTAACCTTAAATATCCCTTATTTTCATAGAAATCCCTGTTTTTCACCTTAAATATCGCTTATTTTCATAGAAATCCCTGTTTTTCCCCTTAAATATCCCTTATTTTCATAGAAATCCCTGTTTTTCACCTTAAATATCGCTTATTTTCATAGAAATCCCTGTTTTTCCCCTTAAATATCCCTTATTTTCATAGAAATCCCTGTTTTTTCCCTTAAATATCCCTTATTTTCATAGAAATCCCTGTTTTTCCCCTTAAATATCCCTTATTTTCATAGAAATCCCTGTTTTTCCACTTAAATATCCCTTATTTTCATAGAAATCCCTGTTTTTCCCCTTAAATATCCCTTATTTTCATAGAAATCCCTGTTTTTAACCTTAAATATCCCTTATTTTCCCAGAAATCCCAGTTTTTCCCCTTAAATATCCCTTATTTTCATAGAAATCCCTGTTTTTCCCCTTAAATATCCCTTATTTTCCCAGAAATCCCTGTTTTTCCCCTTAAATATCCCTTATTTTCATAGAAATCCCTGTTTTTCCCCTTAAATATCCCTTATTTTCATAGAAATCCCTGTTTTTCCCCTTAAATATCCCTTATTTTCACAGAAATCCCTGTTTTTCCCCTTAAATATCCCTTATTTTCATAGAAATCCCTGTTTTTAACCTTAAACATCCCTTATTTTCACAGAAATCCCTGTTTTTCCCCTTAAATATCCCTTATTTTCACAGAAATCCCTGTTTTTCACCTTAAATATCCCTTATTTTCATAGAAATCCCTGTTTTTCCCCTTAAATATCCCTTATTTTCATAGAAATCCCTGTTTTTCCCCTTAAATATCCCTTATTTTCATAGAAATCCCTGTTTTTAACCTTAAATATCCCTTATTTTCATAGAAATCCCTGTTTTTCCCCTTAAATATCCCTTATTTTCATAGAAATCCCTGTTTTTCCCCTTAAATATCCCTTATTTTCATAGAAATCCCTGTTTTTAACCTTAAATATCCCTTATTTTCATAGAAATCCCTGTTTTTCACCTTAAATATCCCTTATTTTCATAGAAATCCCTGTTTTTCATCTTAAATATCCCTTATTTTCATAGAAATCCCTGTTTTTCCCCTTAAATATCCCTTATTTTCCCAGAAATCCCTGTTTTTAACCTTAAATATCCCTTATTTTCATAGAAATCCCTGTTTTTAACCTTAAATATCCCTTATTTTCCCAGAATTCCCTGTTTTTCCCCTTAAATATCCCTTATTTTCATAGAAATCCCTGTTTTTAACCTTAAATATCCCTTATTTTCATAGAAATCCCTGTTTTTCACCTTAAATATCCCTTATTTTCCCAGAAATCCCTGTTTTTCACCTTAAATATCCCTTATTTTCATAGAAATCCCTGTTTTTCCCCTTAAATATCCCTTATTTTCATAGAAATCCCTGTTTTTAACCTTAAATATCCCTTATTTTCATAGAAATCCCTGTTTTTAACCTTAAATATCCCTTATTTTCCCAGAATTCCCTGTTTTTCCCCTTAAATATCGCTTATTTTCATAGAAATCCCTGTTTTTCACCTTAAATATCCCTTATTTTCATAGAAATCCCTGTTTTTAACCTTAAATATCCCTTATTTTCATAGAAATCCATGTTTTTCCCCTTAAATATCCCTTATTTTCATAGAAATCCCTGTTTTTAACCTTAAATATCCCTTATTTTCCCAGAAATCCCTGTTTTTCCCCTTAAATATCCCTTATTTTCCCAGAAATCCCTGTTTTTAACCTTAATTATCGCTTATTTTCATAGAAATCCCTGTTTTTCCCCTTAAATATCCCTTATTTTCCCAGAAATCCCTGTTTTTCACCTTAAATATCCCTTATTTTCATAGAAATCCCTGTTTTTTCCCCTTAAATATCCCTTATTTTCCCAGAAATCCCTGTTTTTCACCTTAAATATCCCTTATTTTCATAGAAATCCCTGTTTTTAACCTTAAATATCCCTTATTTTCATAGAAATCCCTGTTTTTCACCTTAAATATCCCTTATTTTCATAGAAATCCCTGTTTTTCCCCTTAAATATCCCTTATTTTCATAGAAATCCCTGTTTTTCACCTTAAATATCCCTTATTTTCATAGAAATCCATGTTTTTCCCCTTAAATATCCCTTATTTTCATAGAAATCCCTGTTTTTAACCTTAAATATCCCTTATTTTCATAGAAATCCCTGTTTTTAACCTTAAATATCCCTTATTTTCATAGAAATCCCTGTTTTTCCTTAAATATCCCTTATTTTCATAGAAATCCCTGTTTTTAACCTTAAATATCCCTTATTTTCATAGAAATCCCTGTTTTTAACCTTAAATATCCCTTATTTTCCCAGAAATCCCTGTTTTTCACCTTAAATATCCCTTATTTTCATAGAAATCCCGGTTTTTCCTCTTAAATATCCCTTATTTTCATAGAAATCCCTGTTTTTAACCTTAAATATCCCTTATTTTCATAGAAATCCCTGTTTTTCACCTTAAATATCCCTTATTTTCATAGAAATCCCTGTTTTTCACCTTAAATATCCCTTATTTTCCCAGAAATCCCTGTTTTTCACCTTAAATATCCCTTATTTTCATAGAAATCCCTGTTTTTAACCTTAAATATCCCTTATTTTCATAGAAATCCCTGTTTTTCACCTTAAATATCCCTTATTTTCATAGAAATCCCTGTTTTTAACCTTAAATATCCCTTATTTTCCCAGAAATCCCTGTTTTTCCCCTTAAATATCCCTTATTTTCCCAGAAATCCCTGTTTTTCCCCTTAAATATCCCTTATTTTCATAGAAATCCCTGTTTTTCCCCTTAAATATCCCTTATTTTCATAGAAATCCCTGTTTTTCCCCTTAAATATCCCTTATTTTCATAGAAATCCCTGTTTTTCCCCTTAAATATCCCTTATTTTCATAGAAATCCCTGTTTTTAACCTTAAATATCCCTTATTTTCCCAGAAATCCCTGTTTTTCACCTTAAATATCCCTTATTTTCATAGAAATCCCGGTTTTTCCTCTTAAATATCCCTTATTTTCATAGAAATCCCTGTTTTTCCCCTTAAATATCCCTTATTTTCATAGAAATCCCTGTTTTTCACCTTAAATATCCCTTATTTTCATAGAAATCCCTGTTTTTCACCTTAAATATCCCTTATTTTCCCAGAAATCCCTGTTTTTCCCCTTAAATATCCCTTATTTTCATAGAAATCCCTGTTTTTAACCTTAAATATCCCTTATTTTCATAGAAATCCCTGTTTTTCACCTTAAATATCCCTTATTTTCATAGAAATCCCTGTTTTTCACCTTAAATATCCCTTATTTTCATAGAAATCCCTGTTTTTCACCTTAAATATCCCTTATTTTCATAGAAATCCCTGTTTTTCCCCTTAAATATCCCTTATTTTCATAGAAATCCCTGTTTTTCCCCTTAAATATCCCTTATTTTCCCAGAAATCCCTGTTTTTCCCCTTAAATATCCCTTATTTTCACAGAAATCCCTGTTTTTCCCCCTTAAATATCCCTTATTTTCATAGAAATCCCTGTTTTTCCCCTTAAATATCCCTTATTTTCATGGAAATCCCTGTTTTTAACCTTAAATATCCCTTATTTTCATAGAAATCCCTGTTTTTAACCTTAAATATCCCTTATTTTCCCAGAAATCCCTGTTTTTTCCCCTTAAATATCCCTTATTTTCCCAGAAATCCCTGTTTTTCCCCTTAAATATCCCTTATTTTCATAGAAATCCCTGTTTTTTCCCCTTAAATATCCCTTATTTTCATAGAAATCCCTGTTTTTCCCCTTAAATATCCCTTATTTTCATTGAAATCCCTGTTTTTAACCTTAAATATCCCTTATTTTCATAGAAATCCCTGTTTTTCACCTTAAATATCCCTTATTTTCATAGAAATCCCTGTTTTTCACCTTAAATATCCCTTATTTTCATAGAAATCCCTGTTTTTCCCCTTAAATATCCCTTATTTTCATAGAAATCCCTGTTTTTCCCCTTAAATATCCCTTATTTTCATAGAAATCCCTGTTTTTAACCTTAAATATCCCTTATTTTCATAGAAATCCCTGTTTTTCCCCTTAAATATCCCTTATTTTCATAGAAATCCCTGTTTTTCCCCTTAAATATCCCTTATTTTCATAGAAATCCCTGTTTTTAACCTTAAATATCCCTTATTTTCATAGAAATCCCTGTTTTTCCCCTTAAATATCCCTTATTTTCATAGAAATCCCTGTTTTTCACCTTAAATATCCCTTATTTTCCCAGAAATCCCTGTTTTTCACCTTAAATATCGCTTATTTTCATAGAAATCCCTGTTTTTAACCTTAAATATCCCTTATTTTCATAGAAATCCCTGTTTTTCCCCTTAAATATCCCTTATTTTCATAGAAATCCCTGTTTTTCCCCTTAAATATCCCTTATTTTCATAGAAATCCCTGTTTTTCACCTTAAATATCCCTTATTTTCATAGAAATCCCTGTTTTTCACCTTAAATATCCCTTATTTTCATAGAAATCCCTGTTTTTCCCCTTAAATATCCCTTATTTTCATAGAAATCCCTGTTTTTCCCCTTAAATATCCCTTATTTTCATAGAAATCCCTGTTTTTCACCTTAAATATCCCTTATTTTCCCAGAAATCCCTGTTTTTCCCCTTAAATATCCCTTATTTTCATAGAAATCCCTGTTTTTCCCCTTAAATATCCCTTATTTTCACAGAAATCCCTGCTTTTCACCTTAAATATCCCTTATTTTCATAGAAATCCCTGTTTTTAACCTTAAATATCCCTTATTTTCATAGAAATCCCTGTTTTTCCCCTTAAATATCCCTTATTTTCATAGAAATCCCTGTTTTTCACCTTAAATATCCCTTATTTTCCCAGAAATCCCTGTTTTTCCCCTTAAATATCCCTTATTTTCATAGAAATCCCTGTTTTTCCCCTTAAATATCCCTTATTTTCATAGAAATCCCTGTTTTTAACCTTAAATATCCCTTATTTTCCCAGAAATCCCTGTTTTTCCCCTTAAATTTCCCTTATTTTCCCAGAAATCCCTGTTTTTCACCTTAAATATCCCTTATTTTCATAGAAATCCCTGTTTTTAACCTTAAATATCCCTTATTTTCATAGAAATCCCTGTTTTTCCCCTTAAATATCCCTTATTTTCATAGAAATCCCTGTTTTTAACCTTAAATATCCCTTATTTTCATAGAAATCCCTGTTTTTCCCCTTAAATATCCCTTATTTTCCCAGAAATCCCTGTTTTTCCCCTTAAATATCCCTTATTTTCACAGAAATCCCTGTTTTTCCCCTTAAATATCCCTTATTTTCATAGAAATCCCTGTTTTTAACCTTAAATATCCCTTATTTTCATAGAAATCCCTGTTTTTCCCCTTAAATATCCCTTATTTTCATAGAAATCCCTGTTTTTCCCCTTAAATATCCCTTATTTTCATAGAAATCCCTGTTTTTCACCTTAAATATCCCTTATTTTCATAGAAATCCCTGTTTTTCCCCCTAAATATCCCTTATTTTCATAGAAATCCCTGTTTTTAACCTTAAATATCCCTTATTTTCCCAGAAATCCCTGTTTTTCCCCTTAAATATCCCTTATTTTCATAGAAATCCTTGTTTTTAACCTTAAATATCCCTTATTTTCATAGAAATCCTTGTTTTTAACCTTAAATATCCCTTATTTTCCCAGAAATCCCTGTTTTTAACCTTAAATATCCCTTATTTTCAGAGAAATCCCTGTTTTTCACCTTAAATATCCCTTATTTTCATAGAAATCCCTGTTTTTCCCCTTAAATATCCCTTATTTTCATAGAAATCCCTGTTTTTCCCCTTAAATATCCCTTATTTTCCCAGAAATCCCTGTTTTTCCCCTTAAATATCCCTTATTTTCATAGAAATCCCTGTTTTTCACCTTAAATATCCCTTATTTTCATAGAAATGCCTGTTTTTAACCTTAAATATCCCTTATTTTCCCAGAAATCCCTGTTTTTAACCTTAAATATCGCTTATTTTCATAGAAATCCCTGTTTTTAACCTTAAATATCCCTTATTTTCATAGAAATCCCTGTTTTTAACCTTAAATATCCCTTATTTTCATAGAAATCCCTGTTTTTCCCCTTAAATATCCCTTATTTTCATAGAAATCCCTGTTTTTCCCCTTAAATATGCCTTATTTTCATAGAAATCCCTGTTTTTCACCTTAAATATCCCTTATTTTCATAGAAATCCCTGTTTTTAACCTTAAATATCCCTTATTTTCATAGAAATCCCTGTTTTTCCCCTTAAATATCCCTTATTTTCATAGAAATCCCTGTTTTTCACCTTAAATATCCCTTATTTTCATAGAAATCCCTGTTTTTCCCCTTAAATATCCCTTATTTTCCCAGAAATCCCTGTTTTTAACCTTAAATATCGCTTATTTTCATAGAAATCCCTGTTTTTAACCTTAAATATCCCTTATTTTCATAGAAATCCCTGTTTTTTCCCCTTAAATATCCCTTATTTTCATAGAAATCCCTGTTTTTCCCCTTAAATATCCCTTATTTTCATAGAAATCCCTGTTTTTCCCCTTAAATATCCCTTATTTTCATAGAAATCCCTGTTTTTAACCTTAAATATCCCTTATTTTCATAGAAATCCCTGTTTTTCCCCTTAAATATCCCTTATTTTCATAGAAATCCCTGTTTTTCCCCTTAAATATCCCTTATTTTCATAGAAATCCCTGTTTTTCCCCTTAAATATCCCTTATTTTCATTGAAATCCCTGTTTTTCTCCTTAAATATCCCTTATTTTCATAGAAATCCCTGTTTTTCCCCTTAAATATCCCTTATTTTCATAGAAATCCCTGTTTTTCCCCTTAAATATCCCTTATTTTCATAGAAATCCCTGTTTTTCCCCTTAAATATCCCTTATTTTCATAGAAATCCCTGTTTTTAACCTTAAATATCCCTTATTTTCATAGAAATCCCTGTTTTTCTCCTTAAATATCCCTTATTTTCATAGAAATCCCTGTTTTTCCCCTTAAATATCCCTTATTTTCATTGAAATCCCTGTTTTTCACCTTAAATATCCCTTATTTTCATAGAAATCCCTGTTTTTCACCTTAAATATCCCTTATTTTCATTGAAATCCCTGTTTTTCTCCTTAAATATCCCTTATTTTCCCAGAAATCCCTGTTTTTCCCCTTAAATATCCCTTATTTTCATAGAAATCCCTGTTTTTCACCTTAAATATCCCTTATTTTCATAGAAATCCCTGTTTTTCACCTTAAATATCCCTTATTTTCATAGAAATCCCTGTTTTTAACCTTAAATATCCCTTATTTTCATAGAAATCCCTGTTTTTCCCCTTAAATATCCCTTATTTTCATAGAAATCCCTGTTTTTCACCTTAAATATCCCTTATTTTCCCAGAAATCCCTGTTTTTCCCCTTAAATATCCCTTATTTTCATAGAAATCCCTGTTTTTCCCCTTAAATATCCCTTATTTTCACAGAAATCCCTGTTTTTAACCTTAAATATCCCTTATTTTCATAGAAATCCCTGTTTTTCCCCTTAAATATCCCTTATTTTCCCAGAAATCCCTGTTTTTCCCCTTAAATATCCCTTATTTTCCCAGAAATCCCTGTTTTTAACCTTAAATATCCCTTATTTTCATAGAAATCCCTGTTTTTCACCTTAAATATCCCTTATTTTCATAGAAATCCCTGTTTTTAACCTGAAATAACCCTTATTTTCATAGAAATCCCTGTTTTTCCCCTTAAATATCCCTTATTTTCATAGAAATCCCTGTTTTTCCCCTTAAATATCCCTTATTTTCATAGAAATCCCTGTTTTTAACCTTAAATATCCCTTATTTTCATAGAAATCCCTGTTTTTCCCCTTAAATATCCCTTATTTTCATAGAAATCCCTGTTTTTAACCTTAAATATCCCTTATTTTCATAGAAATCCCTGTTTTTCCCCTTAAATATCCCTTATTTTCCCAGAAATCCCTGTTTTTCCCCTGAAATATCCCTTATTTTCATAGAAATCCCTGTTTTTCACCTTAAATATCCCTTATTTTCCCAGAAATCCCTGTTTTTCCCCTTAAATATCCCTTATTTTCATAGAAATCCCTGTTTTTCCCCTTAAATATCCCTTATTTTCCCAGAAATCCCTGTTTTTCCCCTGAAATATCCCTTATTTTCATAGAAATCCCTGTTTTTCCCCTTAAATATCCCTTATTTTCCCAGAAATCCCTGTTTTTAACCTTAAATATCCCTTATTTTCATAGAAATCCCTGTTTTTAACCTTAAATATCCCTTATTTTCATAGAAATCCCTGTTTTTAACCTTAAATATCCCTTATTTTCATAGAAATCCCTGTTTTTCCCCTTAAATATCCCTTATTTTCATAGAAATCCCTGTTTTTCCTCTTAAATATCCCTTATTTTCATAGAAATCCCTGTTTTTCCCCTTAAATATCCCTTATTTTCATAGAAATCCCTGTTTTTCCCCTTAAATATCCCTTATTTTCATAGAAATCCCTGTTTTTCCCCTTAAATATCCCTTATTTTCATAGAAATCCCTGTTTTTCCCCTTAAATATCCCTTATTTTCCCAGAAATCCCTGTTTTTCCCCTTAAATATCCCTTATTTTCATAGAAATCCCTGTTTTTAACCTTAAATATCCCTTATTTTCATAGAAATCCCTGTTTTTCCCCTTAAATATCCCTTATTTTCATAGAAATCCCTGTTTTTCCCCTTAAATATCCCTTATTTTCATAGAAATCCCTGTTTTTCCCCTTAAATATCCCTTATTTTCATTGAAATCCCTGTTTTTCTCCTTAAATATCCCTTATTTTCATAGAAATCCCTGTTTTTCCCCTTAAATATCCCTTATTTTCATAGAAATCCCTGTTTTTCACCTTAAATATCCCTTATTTTCATAGAAATCCCTGTTTTTAACCTTAAATATCCCTTATTTTCATAGAAATCCCTGTTTTTCTCCTTAAATATCCCTTATTTTCATAGAAATCCCTGTTTTTCCCCTTAAATATCCCTTATTTTCATAGAAATCCCTGTTTTTCACCTTAAATATCCCTTATTTTCATTGAAATCCCTGTTTTTCACCTTAAATATCCCTTATTTTCATAGAAATCCCTGTTTTTCACCTTAAATATCCCTTATTTTCATTGAAATCCCTGTTTTTCTCCTTAAATATCCCTTATTTTCCCAGAAATCCCTGTTTTTCCCCTTAAATATCCCTTATTTTCATAGAAATCCCTGTTTTTCACCTTAAATATCCCTTATTTTCATAGAAATCCCTGTTTTTCACCTTAAATATCCCTTATTTTCATAGAAATCCCTGTTTTTAACCTTAAATATCCCTTATTTTCATAGAAATCCCTGTTTTTCCCCTTAAATATCCCTTATTTTCATAGAAATCCCTGTTTTTCACCTTAAATATCCCTTATTTTCCCAGAAATCCCTGTTTTTCCCCTTAAATATCCCTTATTTTCATAGAAATCCCTGTTTTTCCCCTTAAATATCCCTTATTTTCACAGAAATCCCTGTTTTTAACCTTAAATATCCCTTATTTTCATAGAAATCCCTGTTTTTCCCCTTAAATATCCCTTATTTTCATAGAAATCCCTGTTTTTCACCTTAAATATCCCTTATTTTCATAGAAATCCCTGTTTTTTCCCCTTAAATATCCCTTATTTTCCCAGAAATCCCTGTTTTTCCCCTTAAATATCCCTTATTTTCCCAGAAATCCCTGTTTTTAACCTTAAATATCCCTTATTTTCATAGAAATCCCTGTTTTTCACCTTAAATATCCCTTATTTTCATAGAAATCCCTGTTTTTAACCTGAAATAACCCTTATTTTCATAGAAATCCCTGTTTTTCCCCTTAAATATCCCTTATTTTCATAGAAATCCCTGTTTTTCCCCTTAAATATCCCTTATTTTCATAGAAATCCCTGTTTTTTAACCTTAAATATCCCTTATTTTCATAGAAATCCCTGTTTTTCCCCTTAAATATCCCTTATTTTCATAGAAATCCCTGTTTTTAACCTTAAATATCCCTTATTTTCATAGAAATCCCTGTTTTTCCCCTTAAATATCCCTTATTTTCCCAGAAATCCCTGTTTTTCCCCTGAAATATCCCTTATTTTCATAGAAATCCCTGTTTTTCACCTTAAATATCCCTTATTTTCCCAGAAATCCCTGTTTTTCCCCTTAAATATCCCTTATTTTCATAGAAATCCCTGTTTTTCCCCTTAAATATCCCTTATTTTCCCAGAAATCCCTGTTTTTCCCCTGAAATATCCCTTATTTTCATAGAAATCCCTGTTTTTCCCCTTAAATATCCCTTATTTTCCCAGAAATCCCTGTTTTTAACCTTAAATATCCCTTATTTTCATAGAAATCCCTGTTTTTTCCCCTTAAATATCCCTTATTTTCATAGAAATCCCTGTTTTTCCCCTTAAATATCCCTTATTTTCATAGAAATCCCTGTTTTTCCCCTTAAATATCCCTTATTTTCCCAGAAATCCCTGTTTTTTCCCCTTAAATATCCCTTATTTTCATAGAAATCCCTGTTTTTAACCTTAAATATCCCTTATTTTCATAGAAATCCCTGTTTTTCCCCTTAAATATCCCTTATTTTCATAGAAATCCCTGTTTTTCCCCTTAAATATCCCTTATTTTCATAGAAATCCCTGTTTTTCCCCTTAAATATCCCTTATTTTCATAGAAATCCCTGTTTTTCCCCTTAAATATCCCTTATTTTCCCAGAAATCCCTGTTTTTCCCCTTAAATATCCCTTATTTTCATAGAAATCCCTGTTTTTCCCCTTAAATATCCCTTATTTTCATAGAAATCCCTGTTTTTCCCCTTAAATATCCCTTATTTTCATAGAAATCCCTGTTTTTCCCCTTAAATATCCCTTATTTTCATAGAAATCCCTGTTTTTCCCCTTAAATATCGCTTATTTTCCCAGAAATCCCTGTTTTTCACCTTAAATATCCCTTATTTTCATAGAAATCCCTGTTTTTCCCCTTAAATATCCCTTATTTTCCCAGAAATCCCTGTTTTTCACCTTAAATATCCCTTATTTTCATAGAAATCCCTGTTTTTCCCCTTAAATATCGCTTATTTTCCCAGAAATCCCTGTTTTTCCCCTTAAATATCCCTTATTTTCATAGAAATCCCTGTTTTTCCCCTTAAATATCCCTTATTTTCCCAGAAATCCCTGTTTTTCACCTTAAATATCCCTTATTTTCATAGAAATCCCTGTTTTTCCCCTTAAATATCCCTTATTTTCATAGAAATCCCTGTTTTTCACCTTAAATATCCCTTATTTTCATAGAAATCCCTGTTTTTAACCTTAAATATCCCTTATTTTCCCAGAAATCCCTGTTTTTCACCTTAAATATCCCTTATTTTCATAGAAATCCCTGTTTTTCCCCTTAAATATCCCTTATTTTCATAGAAATCCCTGTTTTTCCCCTTAAATATCCCTTATTTTCATAGAAATCCCTGTTTTTCACCTTAAATATCCCTTATTTTCACAGAAATCCCTGTTTTTCACCTTAAATATCCCTTATTTTCCCAGAAATCCCTGTTTTTCACCTTAAATATCCCTTATTTTCATAGAAATCCCTGTTTTTCCCCTTAAATATCCCTTATTTTCCCAGAAATCCCTGTTTTTCACCTTAAATATCCCTTATTTTCATAGAAATCCCTGTTTTTCCCATTAAATATCCCTTATTT
Organism: Lagopus muta; assembly: GCF_023343835.1. NCBI lineage: Eukaryota > Metazoa > Chordata > Aves > Galliformes > Phasianidae > Lagopus > Lagopus muta. The sequence goes on from NC_064467.1 coordinate 182,796, forward strand.
TCATAGAAATCCCTGTTTTTAACCTTAAATATCCCTTATTTTCATAGAAATCCCTGTTTTTAACCTTAAATTTCCCCTATTTCCGTCCCAAAATCCCCATTTTTGACCCAAAATTGCCATTTTTCCCCCAATTTCTGCCCCCAAAATCACCATTTTTGACCCAAAATTGACATTTTTATCCCAATTTGACCCAAAATCACCATTTTTCCCCAATTTCTGTCCCCAAATCACCGTTTTTGACCAAAAATCACCATTTTTATCCCAATTTGACACAAAAAAGCCATTTTTGACCCAAAAGTGACATTTTTCCTCAAGTCCTGACCCCAAAAATGTCATTTTTGACCCCAAAACGTCCATTTTTGTCCCAAAATTGTCATTTTTACCCCAATTTGACCCAAAATCACCATTTCTACCCATATTTCTGCTCCAAAAATCACCATTTTTGACCCAAAATGACATTTTTACCCCAAACGGACCCAAAAATCACCATTTTTGATACAAAAATGTCCATTTTTGACCCAAAATTGCCATTTTTAGCACCATTTCTGCCCCTAAATCCCCATTTTTGACCCAAAATTGCCATTTTTAGCACAATTTCAGCCCCAAAATCCCCATTTTTGACCCAAAATTGCCATTTTTAGCACCATTTCTGTCCAAAATCCCCATTTTTGACCCAAAATTGCCATTTTTAGCACCATTTCCGCCCCAAAATCACCATTTTTGACCCAAAATTGCCATTTTTAGCACCATTTCTACCCCAAAATCCCCATTTTTGACCCAAAATTGCCATTTTTCCCCCAATTTCTGCCCCAAAATCCCCATTTTTGACCCAAAATTGCCATTTTTACCCCAATTTCTGTCCCAAAATCCCCATTTTTGACCCCAAATTGCCATTTTTAGCACCATTTCTGTCCCAAAATCACCATTTTTGACCCAAAATTGCCATTTTTCCCCCAATTTCTGCCCCCAAAATCCCCATTTTTGACCCAAAATTGCCATTTTTCCCCCAATTTCTGCCCCAAAATCCCCATTTTTGACCCAAAATTGCCATTTTTAGCACCATTTCTGCCCCAAAATCCCCATTTTTGACCCAAAATTGCCATTTTTAGCACCATTTTTGACCCAAAATCCCCATTTTTGACCCAAAATCCCCATTTTTGACCCCAAATTCCCCCCCCCCCCCCCCCAATTTGCCCAAATTCGCCCTTTTTTCGCCCCAAATTCGGCTCCGACCTTGAGGAAAATCCCGACGTTTTTCACCTTCTTCTTCACCGCCGTCAGCAGCACCGCGGGGCCGTCCTGCAGCGACCCACAAGTGCCCCATAGCGACCCATAGCCGCCCCATAAGTGCCCCATTGCTGCCCTATAGCGACCCATAGCGACCCATAGCCGCCCCATAGCGACCCCATAAGTGCCCCATTGCTGCCCCATAGCCACCCCATAGCCGCCCCATAAGTGCCCCATAGCGACCCCATAAGTGCCCCATAGCCGCCCCATAGCGACCCCATAAGTGCCCCATAGCCGCCCTACAGTTACCCATAGCCACCCCATAGCGACCCATAGCCGCCCCATAAGTGCCCCATAGCGACCCATAGCCACCCCATAGCGACCCCATAAGTGCCCCATTGCTGCCCTATAGCGACCCATTGCTGCCCCATAGCGACCCCACAAGTGCCCCATAGCGACCCATAGCCACCCCATAGCAACCCCACAAGTGCCCCATAGCGACCCATAGCGACCCCATAGCCGCCCCATAGCGACCCCACAAGTGCCCCATTGCTGCCCTATAGTGACCCATAGCCACCCCATAGCGACCCATAGCCACCCCATAAGTGCCCCATAGCGACCCATAGCCACCCCATAGCAACCCCACAAGTGCCCCATAGCCGACCCATAGCGACCCCATAAGTGCCCCATAGCCAACCCATAGCGACCCATAGACGCCCCATAAGTGCCCCATTGCTGCCCTATAGCGACCCATAGCGACCCATAGCCGCCCTATGTGCCCCATAGCGACCCATAGCCGACCCATAGCCGCCCCACAAGTGCCCCCATAGCGACCCATAGCCGCCCCATAGCGCCCCACAAGTGCCCCATAGCAACCCATAGCCACCCCATAGTGACCCCACAAGTGCCCCATTGCTGCCCCATAGCCACCCCATAGCGACCCCATAAGTGCCCCATAGCCGCCCTATAGTGACCCATAGCCACCCCATAGCGACCCATAGCCACCCCATAGCGACCCATAGCCGCCCCATAAGTGCCCCATAGCGACCCATAGCAACCCCATAAGTGCCCCATTGCTGCCCTATAGTGACCCATAGCCACCCCATAGCGACCCATAGCCGCCCCATAAGTGCCCCATAGCGACCCATAGCCACCCCATAAGTGCCCCATAGCCACCCTATAGTGACCCATAGCCACCCCATAGCGACCCATAGCCGCCCCATAAGTGCCCCATAGCGACCCATAGCCACCCCATAAGTGCCCCATTGCTGCCCTATAGCGACCCATAGCCGCCACATAAGTGCCCCATTGCTGCCCCATAGCAACCCATAGCGACCCACACCCGCCCCATAGCAACCCATAGCCGCCCCATTGCCACCCCATAAGTGCCCCATAGCAACCCATATCCGTCTCACAACCATCCCATACCCTCCCCATACCCTCCCCATAGCCGCCCCATAAGTGACCCCATAAGTGACCCCATAAGTGACCCTATAACCCCACAGCCCCATAAGTGACCCCATAACCAGCCCCACAAGTGACCCCACAGCCGACCCCACAGCCGGCCCCACAGCCCCATAAGTGACCCCATAACCGACCCCACAGCCCCACAAGTGACCCCACAAGTGCCCCCACCTCCTCCACCAGCACGGTGTCCCCAATGAAGATGGCGTACGGCCGCCCCTCCCTGCAGCTCAGCTCCGACAGCCCCACGTTGACGCTGAACACCATCCCTAATTAGGGGATAATTAATGAAGTTCATTAAGGGGGTGGGGGGGGGGGGGTCACTAATTACAGGAGGGGTTCATTAATTACAGGATGGGTCCCATTAATAACAGGGGGGGTTCATTAATTACGGGGGGGGGGGGGGGGGGCTAATATTTGTTGGGTCCCATTCAATGGTGGGGTTCATTAAGTAGGGGGGGGTCCCATTAATTAGGGGGGGGGTTCATTAAGTAGGGGGGGGGTCCCATTAATTGGGGGGTCCCATTCATTTAGGGGGGGTCCCATTAATTACAGGGGGGGTTCATTAATGGGGTGGGGGGGCCTAATATTTGTTGGGTCCCATTAATTAGGGGGGGGTCCAATTAATTAGGGGGGGTTCATTAACTACAGGGGGGTTCCCTAATTATTGCTGGGTCTCATTCATTGGGGGGGGGGGGGGTCGCATTCATTGGGGGGAGTCGCATTAATTAGGGGGGGGGTTCATTAAGTAGGGGGGGGTCCCATTCATTGGGGGGGGGTTTCATTAAGTAGGGGGGGTCCCATTAATTAGGGGGGGGTTCATTAAGTAGGGGGGGGGGTCCCATTCATTAGGGTGTGGGGGGGTCCCATTAATTAGGGGGGGTTCATTAAGTAGGGGGGGGTCCCATTAATTAGGGGGGGTTCATTAAGTAGGGAGGGTCCCATTAATTGGGGGGTCCCATTCATTTAGGGGGGGGTCCCATTAATTAGGGGGGGGTCCCATTAATTAAAGGAGGGGTTCATTAGTCGGTGGGTGGCCTAATATTTGTTGGGTCCCATTAATTAGGGGAGGGGTCCCATTAATTAAAGGGGGGGTTCATTAACTACAGGGGGGGTCCCATTAAGTAGGGGGGGGGGGGGCCTAATTATTGCTGGGTCCCATTCATTGGGGGGGTGTCCCATTAATTAGGGGGGGTTCATTAAGTAGGGGGGGTCCCATTAATTAGGGGGGGGTTCATTAAGTAGAAGGGATCCCATTAATTAGGGGGGGGTTTCATTACGTAGGGGGGGGTCCCATTAATTGGGGGGGGGTTCACTAAGTAGGGGGGAGTCCCATTAATTGGGGGGTCCCATTCATTGGGGGGGGGGTCCCATTAATTAGGGGGGGGTTCATTAAGTAGGGGGGGGTCCCATTAACTACAGGGGGGGTCCCCTAATTATTGCTGGGTCCCATTCATTGGGGGGTTGTCCCATTAATTAGGGGGGGTTCATTAAGTAGGGGGGGTCCCATTAATTAGGGGGGGGGGTTCATTAAGTGGGGGGGTCCCATTCATTGGGGGGGGTTTCATTAAGTAGGGGGGGGTCCCATTAATTGGGGGGGGTTCATTAAGTAGGGGGGGGTCCCATTAATTGGGGGGTCCCATTCATTAGGGGGGGGTCCCATTAATTAGGGGGGGTTCATTAACTACAGGGGGGGGTCCCATTAAGTAGGGGGGGGGGGGCCTAATTATTGCTGGGTCCCATTCATTGGGGGGGTGTCCCATTAATTAGGGGGGGGGTTCATTAAGTAGGGGGGTCCCATTAATTAGGGGGGGTTCATTAAGCACAGAGGGTCCCATTAATTAGGGGGGGGTCCCATTAATTAGAGGGTGATGGTCCCATTAATTAAAGGGGGGGTTCATTAATGGGGTGGGGGGGGCCTAATATTTGTTGGGTCCCATTAATTAGGGGGGGGTCCAATTAATTAGGGGGGGTTCATTAACTACAGGGGGGTTCCCTAATTATTGCAGGGTCCCATTCATTGGGGGGGGTTCATTAAGTAGGGGGGGGGTCCCATTAATTGGGGGGTCCCATTCATTAGGGGGGGTCCCATTCATTAGGGGGGGGTCCCATTCATTAGGGGGGGGTCATTAAGTAGGGGGGGGTCCCATTAATTAGGGGGGGGGTTCATTAAGTAGGGGGGGTCCCATTCATTAGGGTGGGGGTCCCATTCATTAGGGGGGGTTCATTAAGTAGGGGGGGTCCCATTCATTTAGGGGGGGTCCCATTAATTAGGGGGGGTTCATTAAGTAGGGGGGTCCCATTAACTGGGGGGTCCCATTCATTAGGGGGGGTCCCATTAACTACAGGGGGGGTCCCCTAATTATTGCTGGGTCCCATTCATTTGGGGGGTTCATTAATTACAGGGGGGTCCCATTAATTAGGGGATGAGGTCCCATTCATTAGGGGGGGCTCATTAATTAGGGGGGCTCATTAATTAGGGGGGCTCATTAATTAGGGGGGGCTCATTAATTAGTGGTGCTCATTAATTAATTACCCTTCTTGAGGCGGTGCTGGTTCTTGCTGTTGATGACCAGGGAGCCCTCGCGGAACTCGATGCCCATTGCGAACCTATGGGGGGGGGGGGGGGGCACCAAAAAACCCCAAAATTGACCCCAAAAGGAGCCGAAATCCCCAAAATTGACCCCAAAATCGACCCCAAACGGCCCCAAATCCCAGAAAAAGGCCCCAAATCCCAGAAAATGGCCCCAAAATTGACCTAAAATGGCCCCAAAATCCCAGAAAATGGCCCCAAAATCCCAGAAAATGGCCCCAAAATCCCAGAAAATGGCCCCAAAATTGACCAAAAATGGCCCCAAAATTGACCAAAAATGGCCCCAAAATTGACCAAAAATGGCCCCAAAATTGACCAAAAATTGACCCCAAAATCCCATAAAATGACCCCAAAATTGACCCCAAAAATCCCATAAAATGACCCCAAAATAACCCCAAAATTGACCTAAAATGGCCCCAAAATTGGCCCCAAAATTGGCCCCAAACGGCCCCAAATCCCATAAAAAGGCCCCAAAATCGACCCCAAAATTGACCTAAAATGGCCCCAAAATCCCATAAAATGGCCCCAAAATTGACCCCAAAACGGCCCCAAAATCCCATAAAATGACCCAAAAATCCCATAAAAATCTACCGAAATTGACCCCAAAATTGACCCCAAAATCCGAGAAAATGACCCCAAAATCCCCCAAATTGACCCCAAAACACCCCCAAAATGACCCCAAAATCCCATAAAATGGCCCCCAAAATCGACCCCAAAATTGACCTAAAATGGCCCCAAAATTGACCCCAAAATCGACCCCAAACGGCCCCAAATCCCATAAAATGGCCCCAAAATCCCATAAAAAGGCCCAAAATCCCATAAAAAGGCCCCAAAATCGACCTAAAATGGCCCCAAAATCAACCCCAGAATTGACCTAAAATGGACACCAAAATCGACCTAAAATGGCCCCAAAATCGACCTAAAATGGCCCCAAAATCGACCTAAAATGGCCCCAAAATCCCATAAAAATGGCCCCAAAATCCCATAAAAATGGCCCCAAAATCGACCCCAAAATTGACCTAAAATGGCCCCAAAATGGCCGCAAAATCGACCCCAAAATCCCATAAAATGGCCCAAAATCCCATAAAATTGACCCCAAAATCCCATAAAATCGACCTAAAAAGGCCCCAAAATGACCCCAAAATTGACCTAAAATGGCCCCAAAATGGCTGCAAAAAGGACCTCAAAACCCCACAAAGTGGACCCCAAAATCCCATAAAATGGACCCCAAAATTGACCCCAAAAGGAGCCGAAATCCCCAAAATTGACCCCAAAATCGACCCCAAACAGCCCCAAATCCCATAAAAAGGCCCCAAATCCCATAAAATGGCCCCAAAATCCCATAAAATGGCCCCAAAATCGACCCCAAAAATCCCATAAAATGGCCCCAAAATTGACCCCAAAATTGACCTAAAATGGACCCAAAATCGACCCCAAAATCCCATAAAATGGCCCCAAAATAACCCCAAAATTGACCTAAAATGGCCCCAAAATTGACCCCAAAATTGGCCCCAAACGGCCCCAAATCCCATAAAAAGGCCCCAAATCCCAGAAAATGACCCCAAAATCCCATAAAATGGCCCCAAAATCGACCCCAAAATTGACCCCAAAATTGACCTAAAATGGCCCCAAAATTGACCCCAAAATCGACCCCAAACGGCCCCAAATCCCATAAAAAGGCCCCAAAATCCCAGAAAATCGACCCCAAAATCCCATAAAATGGCCCCAAAATTGACCTAAAATGGCCCCAAAATTGACACCAAATCCCCCAAAACCCCAAAAAGCCCAAAAATGACCCCAAAATCCACCAAAATCACCCCAAAAATCCCCTAAATTGACTCCAAATGGCCCCAAATCCCAGAAAATGGCCCCAAAATCCCATAAAATGACCCCAAAATGACCCCAAAATCAAACCCAAAAAACCCCAAAATGACCAGAAATTGACCCAAAATGGCCGCAAAAATGGCCCCAAAATCGACCCCAAAATGAAGCCCAGAATCCCTTAAAATGACCCCAAAATTGACCCCAAAACCCCACAAAATTGACCTCAAAATTGGCCCCAAAATTGACCCCAAACCCCCAAAAAAGCCCCCCAAAAAAACCCAAAAATCCCCAAAAATGACCCCAAAACCCCACAAAATCGACCCCAAAATCCCCCCCAAAAGGCCCCAAAATTGACCCCAAAATGGCCTCAAAATGAAGCCCAAAAACCCATAAAATAACCCCAAAATGACCCCAAAACCCCACAAAATTGGCCCCAAAATTGGCCCCAAACCCCCAAGAACCCCAATAAAACCCCAAATTGACCCCAAAATGGCCACAAAATGACCCCAAAACGGCCCCCAAAATGAAGCCCAAAAACCCATAAAATGACCCCAAAATCGACCCCAAAATCGCACAAAATGACCCCAAAAAAGGCCCCAAAAAAGGCCCCAAAAAAGGCCCCAAAAAAGGCCCCAAAAAAGGCCCCAAAAAAGGCCCCAAAAAAGGCCCCAAAAAAGGCCCCAAAAAAGGCCCCAAAAAAGGCCCCAAAATGAAGCCCAAAATGAAGCCCAAAATGAAGCCCAAAATGAAGCCCAAAATCCCATAAAATGACCCCAAAATCGACCCCAAAACCCCACAAAATCGACCCAAAAAAGGCCCCAAAAAAGGCCCCAAAATGAAGGCCAAAAACCCGTAAAATAACCCCAAAATCGACCCCAAAACCCCACAAAATTGACCCCAGAAAGCCCCAAAAACCCCAAAAATGACCCCAAAATCGACCCCATAAACCCCTTAAAATGGACCCCAAAATGGACCCCAAAATGGACCCCAAAATGGATTCCAAAAAGCCCCCTAAAAAGGCCCCAAAATGGACCCCAAAACGAAGCCCAAAATCCCATAAAATGACCCCAAAATTGACCCCAAAACCCCACAAAATCGACCCCAAAATGGCGCCAAAATGAAGCCCAGAATCCCATAAAATGACCCCAAAATTGACCCCAAAATCGCACAAAACTGACCCCAAAAAAGCCCAAAAATGACCCCAAAATGGACCCCATAAATCCCTTAAAATGGACCCCAAAACTGACCTGAAAATCCCCTAAAATGACCCCAAAATGGCCCCCAAAACCCCATAAAAAGGACCCCAAAATCCCCAAAAATGACCCCAAAACCCCACAAAATCAACCCCAAAAAGGCCTCAAAATTGACCCCAAATAGGCCTCAAATAGGCCTCAAAATTGACCCCAAATAGGCCTCAAAAAGGCCTCAAAATTGACCCCAAATAGGCCTCAAATAGGCCTCAAAATTGACCCCAAAATGGTCCCAAAATGAAGCCCAAAAACCCACAAAAAAAACGCAAAATTGACCCCAAAACCCCACAAAATCGACCCCAAAATGGACCCCATAAATCCCTTAAAATGGACCCCAAAACTGACCTGAAAATCCCCTAAAATGACCCCAAAATGGCCCCCAAAACCCCATAAAATGGACCCCAAAATCCCCAAAAATGACCCCAAAACCCCACAAAATCAACCCCAAAAAGGCCTCAAAAAGGCCTCAAAATTGACCCCAAATAGGCCTCAAAAAGGCCTCAAAAAGGCCCCAAAAAGGCCTCAAAATTGACCCCAAAATGGTCCCAAAATGGCCACAAAATGAAGCCCAAAAACCCATAAAAAAAACCCCAAATCGACCTCAAAATCGCACAAAATTGACCCCAGAAAGCCCCAAAAACCCCAAAAATGACCCCAAAATGGACCCCATAAATCCCTTAAAATGGACCCCAAAATGGACCCCAAACCCCCACAAAATGGATTCCAAAAAGCCCCCCAAAAAGGCCCCAAAATTGACCCCAAAATGAAGCCCAAAAACCCATAAAATAACCCCAAAAATCGACCCCAAAACCCCACAAAATGGCCCCAAAACCCCACTAAATTGACCCCAAAACCCCAAAAAGCCCCAAAAAGCCCCAAAACTGACCTGAAAATCCCCTAAAATTACCCCAAAATGGACCCCAAATGGCCCAAAATGGCCGCAAAATGGCACCCAAAATCCCTTAAAATGCCCCCAAAATCCCATAAAATGACACCAAAATCGACCCCAAAATCCCACAAAATGCCCCCAAAACGCCACAAAATTGACCCCAAAATGCCCCAAATTGACCCCAAAAAGGCCCCAAAAAAGCCAAAAAACCCAGACCCCAAAAATCCCAGAAAATGGACCCAAAATGGCCGCAAAATGACCCCAAAAATGAGCCCAAAACCCCACAAAATCGACCCCAAAATCCCCAAAAATCGACCCCAAAACCCCATAAAATGGCCCCGACAAAGGCCCCAAAAAAGGCCCCAAAAAAGGCCGCAAAATGAAGCCCAAAAACCCATAAAATGACCGCAAAATCGACCCCAAAATCCCACAAAATGGCCCCAAAACCCCACAAAATTGACCCCAAAAAGGACCCCATAAATCCCTTAAAATGGACCCCAAAATGGACCCCAAAACTGACCTGAAAACCCCCTAAAATGACCCCAAAATGGACCCCAAATGGCCCCAAAATGGACCCCAAAACTGACCTGAAAATCCCCTAAAATGACCCCAAAATGGACCCCAAATGGCCCCAAAATGGACCCCAAAATGGCCCCCAAAACCCCACAAAATGGACCCATACCCCACAAAATTGACCCCAAAAAGGCCTCAAATAGGCCTCAAAATTGACCCCAAAATGGTCCCAAAATGAAGCCCAAAAACCCATAAAATAACCCCAAATCGACCCCAAAATCGCACAAAATGGCCCCAAAACCCCACTAAATTGACCCCAAAAAGCCCCAAAAACCCCAAAAAGCCCAAAACTGACCTGAAAATCCCCTAAAATGACCCCAAAATGGACCCCAAATGGCCCCAAAATGGCCGCAAAATGGCACCCAAAATCCCTTAAAATGCCCCCAAAATCCCATAAAATGACACCAAAATCGACCCCAAAATCCCACAAAATGCCCCCAAAACGCCACAAAATCGACCCCAAAATGCCCCAAATTGACCCCAAAACCCCAAAAAACCCCCAAAAAAACAAAAATGACCCCAAAAATCCCAGAAAAAGGCCCCAAAAAAGGCCCCCAAAAAAGGCCCCAAAAAAGGCCCCAAAATTGACCCCAAAATCCCATAAAATGACCCCAAAATCGACCCCAAAACCCCACAAAATGGCCCCAAAACCCCACAAACCCCAAAAAGGCCCCAAAAAGCCCCAAATCCCTGGGATTTACCCCAAATTTTTGGTGACTTTTCCCAGCAGCTCCGGCTTCTGCTTCCTCACGGCCTCCATGACGGCGCTGTAAACCTCGCACAGCCGCGTCCCTAATTAATTAATGAGCCGTTAATGAGGGGGCATCATTAATTGGGGGGGGGGGGGGGGGGGGAGGGGGAGGGGGTTCATGGGGGGGAGGGGGAGGGGGTTCATGGGAGGGGGAGGGGGAGGGGAGGGGGGGGGGGGAGGGGGAGGGGGAGGGGAGGGGAGGGGAGGGGGGGGGGTTCATGGGGGGGGGAAGGGGGAGGGGGTTCATGGGGGGGGAGGGGGGAGGGGGTTCATGGGGGGGGAGGGGGGAGGGGGGAGGGGGTTCATGGGGGGGGAGGGGGGAGGGGGAGGGGGTTCATGGGGGGGGAGGGGGAGGGGGTTCATGGGTGGGAGGGGGGGGAGGGGGGAGGGGGTTCATGGGGGGGGGGAGGGGGTTCATGGGGGGGGTTCATGGGGGGGAGGGGGGGGTTCATGGGGGGGGAGGGGGGGGGTTCATGGGGGGGGGTTCATGGGGGGGGAGGGGGAGGGGGTTCATGGGGGGGGAGGGGGGGAGGGGGTTCATGGGGGTGGGAGGGGGTTCATGGGGGGGAGGGGGAGGGGGTTCATGGGGGGGGAGGGGGTTGTTCATGGGGGGGAGGGGAGGGGGTTCATGGGGGGGGAGGGGGAGGGGGTTCATGGGGGGGGGGAGGGGGAGGGCGAGGGGGTTCATGGGGGGGAGGGGGAGGGGGTTCATGGAGGGGGGAGGGCGAGGGGGTTCATGGGGGGAGAGGGGGGGGGAGGGGCTCCTAATGAGGGTCATGGGGGGGGGGGCACATTTGGGACCCCCATAGGGCTGGATTCTTTTGGGGTGGGGGTCCCAAATTTGGAGGGGGGGTCCTAAAAAGGGTCAGGATCCTAATTAGAGGGGTTGTGGGGAGGATAATTAATTAGGAGGGTCGTTAATTGGGGGGTGGGGGGGAGGGAGTTCATGGGGAGGTTGGGGCTCCTAATGAGGGTCAGAAGGGGGGGGGGGCATATTGGGACCCCCATAGGGCTGGATTCTTTTGGGGTGGGGGGTCCCAAATTTGGAGGGGAGGTCCTAAAGAGGTCCAAGTCCTAATTAGCAAGGTTATGGGGGGGGAATAATTAATTAGGGGGGGTCATTAATTGCAGGGTGGGGGGGAGGGTTCATGGGAGGTTGGGGGGCTCCTAATGAGGGTCATAAGGGGAAGGGGGGGGAGGGGGGGGGCATATTGGGACCCCCATAGAGCTGGATTCTTTTGGGGTGGGGGGTCCCAAATTTGGAGAGGGGGTCCTAAAGAGGTCAGAATCTTAATTAGCGGGGTTATGGGTGGGATAATTAATTAGAGGGTTCATTAATTGGGGGGTGGGGGGGAGGGGGGCTTCCTGGGGAGGTTGGGGGTTCTAATATGGAGGGTGGGGGGGGGGGGCATATTGGGACCCCCATAGATCAGGATTCTTTTGGGGTGGGGGGTCCCAAATTTGGAGAGGGGGTCCTAAAGAGGTCAGAATCTTAATTAGTGGGGTTGTGGGGGGAGAAAATTAATTAGGGGGGTCACTAATTGGGGGGTGGGGGGGAGGGAGTTCATGGGGAGGTTGGGGGTTCTAATAAGGAGGGGGGGGGGGGGCATATTGGGACCCCTATAGGGCTGGATTCTTTTGGGGTGGGGGTCCCAAATTTGGAGGGCAGGTCCTAAAGAGGTCCAAGTCCTAATTAGCAAGGTTGTGGGGGGGGATAATTAATTAGGGGGTTCACTAATTGGGGGGTGGGGGGAGGGTTCCTAGGGAGGTTGGGGGGTTCTAATATGGGGGGGGGGGGGAGGATATTGGGTGCCCCATAGGGCTGGATTCTTTCGGGCTGGGGGTCCCAAATTTGGAGGGGAGGTCCTACAGAGGTCCAAGTCCTAATTAGCAAGGTTGCAGGGGGGGTATAATTAATTAAGGGGGGGGGGTCCTGACCGTGTTTCATGTGCCTCAGCATCTCGTCCTGCAGCTGCAGCAGGAAGCCGTAGTGCTCCTGCATCTCCTGGGGGGGGTCCACCATGAGGGTCCGCACCAGGTTGGAGCAATAGGATTTGTAACGGATCCCCATGGCGCAGGTGATGGCCCCGAAATGCAGGTGGTTCTTGTCACTGTGGAAACAGAGGCGAAAAGGGGGGATTTTCACCCAAAAAATGGATGGGGGGGGGTGGGGGGAAAGGGGGAGGATGGGGGAGATGGAGGGGTTTGGGGGGGGGAGATGGGGGGGGAGGGGGGAGAAATGGGGATGGATGGGGGGGGAGGGGGGGGGAAATGGGGATGGAAGGGGGGGGGAAATGGGAGGATGGGGGAGATGGAGGGGTTTGGGGGGGGGGAATGGGGATGGGGGGGGAAAAGGGGGTGGGAAAAGGGGGTGGGGGGGGAAATGGGGATGGAAAATGGGGTTGGGGGGGAAGGGGGAGGATGGGGGAGATGGAGGGGTTTGGGGGAGATGGGGGGGGAGATGGGGGGGGAGATGGGGGGGAGATGGAGATGGGGATGGGGGGGATGGGGAGGGGGAAATGGGGATGGAAGGGGGGAAAAAGGGGTTGGGGGGGGGAAGGGGGAGGATGGGGGAGATGGAGGGGTTTGGGGGGGGGGAAATGGGGATGGGGGGGAAATGGGGATGGAAGGGGGGAAGGGGGAGATGGGGGGAAGTTGGGGGGGGGAGATGGGGGAGGAATGGGGGGGGAGATGGGGGGGATATGGGGGAGGAATGGGGGGGAGATGGGGGGGATGGGGGTGGATATGGGGGGGGAGATGGGTAGGGATGGGGGAGATGGGGGGGAGATTGGGATGGGGGGGGATGGGGGGAGAGATGGGGGAGGAATGGGGGGGATGGGGGGGGAGATGGGGGGAGAGATGGGGGGAAATGGGGGGGATGGGGGGAGAGATGGGGGGATGGGGGGGAGATGGGGATGGGGGGGGGATGGGGGGAGATGGGGGGAGAGATGGGGGGGAAATGGGGGGATGGGGGGGAGATGGGGATGGG
>NW_026040158.1:0-106508 GCF_023343835.1 Lagopus muta
CATAGAGGAACCCAAAACCCCATAGAAATGCCCCCCAACCACCGAACATCCCAATGGGGAACCCCACATCCCAATAGGGAACCCCACAACCCAATACTGAACCCCACAACCCAATGGGGAACCCCACATCCCAATGGGGAACCCCACATCCCACCGCCTTCCAACCCCATAGAGGAACCAAAACCCATAGAGGAACCCAAAACCCCATAGAAATGCCCCCCAACCACCATCCCAATGAGGAACCCCACATCCCAATGGGGAGCCCCACATCCCAATGAGGAACCCCACATCCCAATAGGGAACCCCACAACCCAATACTGAACCCCACATCCCAATGGGGAACCCCACATCCCAATACTGAACCCCACAACCCAATACTGAACCCCACAACCCAATGGGGAACCCCACATCCCAATAGGGAACCCCACATCCCAATAGGGAACCCTACATCCCAATACTGAACCCCACAACCCAATGGGGAACCCCACATCCCAATGGGGAACCCCACATCCCACCGCCTTTCAACCCCATAGAGGAACCCAAAACCCCATAGAGGAACCCAAAACCCCATAGAAATGCCCCCCAACCACCATCCCAATGGGGAACCCCACATCCCAATGGGGAACCCCACATCCCACCGCCTCTCAACCCCCCTTGGCCACCCCAAACCCCCCATCCCACCCCCCAAAACCCCCCATCCCACCCCCCCAAAACCCCCCATTTCACCCCCCCAAACCCACCCTATAGGGGGCCCACAACCCCAAATCCTACCAATGGGGAACCCCACATCCCAATGGGGAACCCCACAACCCAATACTGAACCCCACATCCCAATGGGGAGCCCCACATCCCAATAGGGAACCCCACATCCCAATACTGAACCCCACATCCCAATGGGGAACCCCACAACCCAATACTGAACCCCACAACCCAATACTGAACCCCACATCCCAATGGGGAACCCCACATCCCAATGGGGAACCCCACATCCCAATGGGGAGCCCCACATCCCAATACTGAACCCCACATCCCAATGGGGAGCCCCACATCCAATACTGAACCCCACATCCCAATGGGGAGCCCCACATCCCAATACTGAACCCCACATCCCAATGGGGAGCCCCACATCCCAATACTGAACCCCACATCCCAATGGGGAACCCCACAACCCAATGGGGAACCCCACAACCCAATACTGAACCCCACAACCCAATGGGGAACCCTACATCCCACCGCCTCTCAACCCCCCTTGGCCACCCCAAACCCCCCATCCCACCCCCCAAACCCACCCTATGGGGCCCACGACCCCACATCCTACCATCGCCCGGCGCCGGCGGCAGTCGGCAGACCTGTCGGCACATGGCCACGAAGCCATGGAAGAATTTGGCCAAACTCTCGTCCGTCTTCCTCTCCAACCTGGCCAAGGTTCGGAATCGACCCCATCGGAAACGCCGCGTCTCGGGTTCAAATTCCACCCCATACGTGGAAACCACGCGGGTAGAAGTCGGCCTGTTCGCGCCGCGTCCACCTGGAGGATCATGGGAAGAGGTTGGAAGGGGGGGAACCCCAAAAAGGTTGTGGGGTACAGAGGGAGAAATGGGGCTTGATGTGGAGATAGAAGGACAAAGGTGGTGCTACAAGGGTCCAGAAGTCAACAGTGACCTCAAAACCCAACATGTAGGGGCCTACTGACCCCAAAACTCAATGCATGGGGGCCTACTGACCCCAAAACCCAACATATGGGGGCCTACTGACCCCAAAACCCATCACCTATAGCCCTACCCAACCCCAAAACCAACATCTATGGTCCTACTGACCCCAAAACCCAACACCTATGGCCCCTACCAACCCCAAAACCCAACCCAACACCCCCCAAACCCCACAACCCCCCCTTGGGACCCTCCCGACGCCCCCCGAAACCCCTCGATCTCAACCCCCAAAACCCAACACATGGGGGCCTACCGACCCCAAAACCCAACATGTAGGGTCCTACCAACCCCAAAACCCAACACATGGGGGCCTATCAACCCCAAAACCCAATGTGTGGGGGGCCTACCAACCCCAAAACCCAACGTATGGGGTTCCACCTACCCCAAAACCCAACACATAAGGTCCTACCAACCCCAAAACCCAACATCTATGGTCCTTCCGACTCCAAAACCCAACATCTATGGGCCTACCAACCCCAAAAACCCAACATCTATGGTCCTATCAACCCCAAAACCCAACGCATGGGGTTCTACCAACCCCAAAACCCAACATATAGGAGTCTATTGACCCCAAAACCCAATATCTATAGTCCTACCAACCCCAATACCCAACATATGGGGGCCTACTGACCCCAAAACCCAACCTAAATGGTCCTACCGACCCCAAAACCCAACACCTATGGTCCTACCGACCCCAAAACCCAACACCTATGGTCCCTACCAACCCCCAAAACCCAACACCTATGGTCCTACTGACCCCAAAACCCAACATCTATGGTCCTACCGACCCCAAAACCCAACATCTATGGTCCTACCAACCCCAAAACCCAACATGTAGGGTTCTACCTACCCCAAAACCAACATATGGGGGTCTACTGACCCCAAAACCCAACATAAATGGTCCTATCAACCCCAAAACCCAACGCGATGGGGGCCTACCGACCCCAAAACCCAACCAAAGTTGTCCTACCAACCCCAAAACCCAACACCTATGGTCCTACCAACCCCAAAACCCAACATGTAGGGTTCTACCAACCCCAAAACCCAACACCTATGGTCCTACCAACCCCAAAACCCAACATGTAGAGTCCTACCAACCCCAAAACCCAACATCTATGGTCCTATCAACCCCAAAACCCAACACCTATAGCCCTACTGACCCCAAAACCCAACACATGGGGGCCTACTGACCCCAAAACCCAACATATGGGGGCCTACTGACCCCAAAACCCAATGTGTGGGGGCCTACTGACCCCAAAACCCAACATGTGGGGGCCTACCGACCCCAAAACCCAACCTAAATTGTACTACCAACTCCAAAACCCAACATCTATGGGCCTACCAACCCCAAAACCCAACACATGGGGGCCTACTGACCCCAAAACCCAACGTGTGGGGGCCCTACTGACCCCAAAACCCAACGTGTGGGGGGCCTACTGACCCCAAAACCCAACATCTATGGTCCTACCGACCCCAAAACCCAACACATGGGGGCCTACCAACCCCAAAACCCAACACGTGGGGGCCTACTGACCCCCAAAACCCAACCTAAATGGTCATACGAACCCTAAAACCCAATGCATGGGGGCCTACTGACCCCAAAACTCAACATGTAGGGTCCTACCAACCCCAAAACCCAACACATGGGGGCCTACTGACCCCAAAACCCAACGTGTGGGGGCCTACTGACCCCAAAACCCAACATGTGGGGGCCTACTGACCCCAAAACCCAACATAAATTGTCCTATCAACCCCAAAACCCAACATGTAGGGTTCTACCAACCCCAAAACCCAACGCATGGGGGCCTACTGACCCCAAAACCCAACGTGTGGGGGGCCTACTGACCCCAAAACCCAACATGTGGGGGCCTACTGACCCCAAAACCCAACACCTATGGTCCTACCAACCCCAAAACCCAACATGTAGGGTTCTACCAACCCCAAAACCCAACACCTATGGTCCTACCAACCCCAAAACCCAACATATGGGGGTCTACTGACCCCAAAACCCAACATCTATGGTCCTACCAACCCCAAAACCCAACATGTAGGGTTCTACCTACCCCAAAACCCAACACATGGGGGCCTACTGACCCCAAAACCCAACCTAAATTGTCCTATCAACCCCAAAACCCAATGCATGGGGGCCTACTGACCCCAAAACCCAACATGTAGGGGCCTATTGACCCCAAAACCCAACACCTAAGGGCCTACTGACCCCAAAACCCAACCTAAACGGTCATATGAACCCCAAAACCCAACATATGTGGGCCTACTGACCCCAAAACCCAACACATGGGGGCCTACTGACCCCAAAACTCAACCCAAATGGTTCTACTGACCCCAAACCCCAATCTAAAACGTCATAGGAACCCCAAAACCCAACGAATGGGGTCCCTACCATCCCCAAAACCCAACACCTATGGTCCTACTGACCCCAAAACCCATCACCTATGGCCCTACCAACCCCAAAACCCATCACCTATGGCCCTACCGACCCCAAAACCCAACACCTATGGCCCTATCAACCCCAAAACCCAACATAAATTGTCCTATCAACCCCAAAACCCAACGCATGGGGTCCTACTGACCCCAAAACCCCCACATAAATGGTCCTATCAACCCCAAAACCCAACATCTATGGTACCACCAACCCCAAAACCCAACATGTAGGGTCCTACCAACCCAAAAACCCAACACCTATGGTCCTACCAACCCCAAAACCCAACACATAAGGTCCTACCGACCCCAAAACCCAACATATGGGGGCCTACTGACCCCAAAAACCCCAATATCTATGGTCCTACCGACCCCAAAACCCAACCTAAATTGTGCCTACCGACCCCAAAACCCAACACCTATGGTCCTACCAACCCCAAAACCCAACACATGGGGGCCTACTGACCCCAAAACCCAACATCTATGGTCCTACCGACCCCAAAACCCAACGCATGGGGTTCTACCGACCCCAAAAACCCAACATAAATGGTCATACGAACCCCAAAACCCAACATGTGGGGGCCCTACTGACCCCAAAACCCAACCTAAATTGTCCTATCAACTCCAAAACCCAACGCATGGGGGGTTCCCAACCCCAAAACCCAACGTGTGGGGGGCCTACTGACCCCAAAACCCAACATCTATGGTCCTACCAACCCCAAAAACCAACATGTAGGGGCCTACCAACCCCAAAACCCAACACCTATAGGCCTACCAACCCCAAAATCCAACATGTAGGGTCCTACCAACCCCAAAACCCAACACCTATGGTCCTATCAACCCCCAAAACCCAAAACATGAGGGCCTACTGACCCCAAAACCCAACACCTATGGTCCTACTGACCCCAAAACCCAACCTAAATGGTCCTATCAACCCCAAAACCCAACACATGGGGTCCTACTGACCCCCAAAACCCCACATAAATGGTCCTATCAACCCCAAAACCCAACATCTATGGTACCACCAACCCCAAAACCCAACATGTAGGGTCCTACCAACCCAAAAACCCAACACCTATGGTCTTACCAACCCCAAAACCCAACGTATGAGGTTCTACCAACCCCCAAAACCCAACATGTATGGTCCTATCAACCCCAAAACCCAACACATGGGGGCCTACTGACCCCAAAACCCAAAATATGAGGTCATACGAACCCCAAAACAGAACATGTGGGGGCCTACTGACCCCAAAACTCAACCCAAATGGTTCTACTGACCCCAAACCCCAATCGTAAAACGTCATAGGAACCCCAAAACCCAACGCATGGGGGCCTACCAACCCTAAAACCCAACCTAAATGGTCCTACCAACCCCAAAACCCAACACTTATGGTCCTATCAACCCCAAAACCCAACGCATGTAGGCCTACCGACCCCAAAACCCCAACATCTATGGTCCTACCAACCCCAAAACCCAACACCTATGGTCCTACCAACCCCAAAACCCAACGTATGAGGTTCTACCAACCCCAAAACCCAACACCTATGGTCCTATCAACCCCAAAACCCAATGCATGGGGGGCCTACTGACCCCAAAACCCAACATATGGGGTCATACGAACCCCAAAAACCCAACATCTATGGTCCCTACTGACCCAAAAACCCAACACCTATGGTCCTACTGACCCCAAAACCCAACACCTAAGGTCCTACCAACCCCAAAACCCAACGTATGGGGTTCCACCTACCCCAAAACCCAACGTATGGGGTCCTACCCAACCCCAAAACCCAACCAAAATTGTCCCTACCAACCCCAAAACCCAACACCTATGGTCCTACCAACCCCAAAACCCAACATGTAGGGTTCTACCAACCCCAAAACCCAACATCTATGGCCCTACCAACCCCAAAACCCAACACCTATGGTCCTACCAACCCCAAAACCCGAACACCTATGGTCCTACTGACCCCAAAACCCAACATCTATGGGCCCTACCAACCCCAAAACCCAACCCAACACCCCCCAAACCCCACAACCCCCCCTTGGGACCTCCCGACGCCCCCCCGAAACCCCTCGATCTCAACCCCCAAAACCCAACACATGGGGGCCTACCGACCCCAAAACCCAACATGTAGGGTCCTACCAACCCCAAAACCCAACATATGGGGGTCTACTGACCCCAAAACCCAACACCTATGTCCTACCGACCCCCAAAACCCAACACCTATGGACCTACCGACCCCAAAACCCAACATGTAGGGTCCTACCAACCCCAAAACTCAACCCAAATGGTTCTACTGACCCCAAACCCCAATCTAAAACGTCATAGGAACCCCAAAACCCAACGCATGGGGGCCTACCAACCCCAAAACCCAACCCAAATGGTTCTACCGACCCCAAAACCCAACACCTATGGTCCTATCAACCCCAAAACCCAACACCTATGGCCCTACCAACCCCAAAACCCAACATCTATGGTCCTACTGACCCCCAAAACCCAACACCTATGGCCCTACCAACCCCAAAACCCAACCCAACACCCCCCAAACCCCACAACCCCCCCTTGGGACCTCCCGACGCCCCCCCGAAACCCCTCGATCTCAACCCCCAACCCCCCCTATCGTCATCACCTCTGCTGCTTCTGCCTCCTGGCCATCTCCTTCAGCTTGCAGGCCGCCTCGCACCTCCGCCGCCTCCTCTCCCCCCTCGCGGCCCGCCTCGACCCGCAGGCGTTGCCGGTGACACGAGCGCTGGCACGCGGCCACCAAACGGCGTAAGCGGGCCGTCAGCACCGAGCTGGCCGGCCACGTCACCACTGGCCTGGAGGACCTGAAAAAGGGGGGGGGGATATGGGGAATATGGGGTCACCTCCATCCCATTGGGGTCACATCCATCCCTTTGGGGTCACCTCCATCCAATTGGGGTCATCCTGATCCCTTTGGGGTCACCTCCAACCCAACGGGGTCACCTCCATCCCAATACGATCATCTCCAACCAATAGGGGTCACCCCCAACCCATTGGGGTCACCTCCATCCCATAGAGGTGGAGACCTCAATAGGAACATCTTCATCCCATTTGGGGTCATTTCCATCCCATTGGGGTCACCTCCATCAACTTGGGGTCATCTCCATCCCATTGGGATCACCCCCAATCCCATTGGAATCATTTTCATCCCATTGGGGTCACCTCCATCCCATTGGGGTCACCTCGATCCCAATAGGATCATCACCATCCCATTGGGGTCACCTCCATCCCATTGGGGTCATCCTGATCCCTTTGGGGTCACCTCCAACCCAATAGGGTCATCTCCATCCCATTGGGGTCACTTCCAACCTAATGGGGTCACCCCCATCCCAATGGGGTCATCTCCATCCCTTTGGGATCACCTCCATCCCAATAGAATCATCTCCATCCCATTGGGATCATTTTCATCCCATTGGGGTCACCTCCATCCCATTGGGATCATCTCCATCCCTTTGGGGTCACCTCCAACCCAATAGGGTCATCTCCATCCCATTGGGGTCACCTCCAACCTAATGGGGTCACCCCCCTCCCAATGGGGTCATCTCCATCCCAATGGGGTCATCTTCATCCCATTGGAGTCATTGCCATCCCAATGGGGTCACCTCCATCCCTTTTGGGGTCATCCTGATCCCATTGGGGTCACCTCCAATCTAATGGGGTCACCTCCATCCCATTGGGGTCACTTCCAACCTAATGGGGTCATCACCATCCCATTGGGATCATCAGCATCACTTTGGGGTCACCTCCATCCCATTGGGGTCACATCCAACCCACTGGGGTCATCCTGATCCCATTGGGGTCATTTTCATCCCATTGGGGTCACCCTCACCCCATTGGGGTCACCTCCATCCCATTGGGGTCATCCTGATCCCATTGGGGTCACCTCCATCCCAATAGGATCATCTCCATCCCAATGGGGTCATCGCCATCCCTTTGGGGTCATCACCATCCCAATGGGGTCACCTCCATCCCAATAGGATCACCTCCATCCCATTGGGGTCATCCTGATCCCATTGGGGTCACCTCCAACCCATTGGGGGTCACCGCCATCCCAATAGGATCATCTCCATCCCATTGGGGTCATCCTGATCCCATTGGGGTCATCTCCAACCCATTGGGGTCATCTCCATCCCTTTGGGGTCACCTCCATCCCAATAGGATCATCACCATCCCATTGGGGTCACCTCCATCCCAATGGGGTCATCCTGATCCCATTTGGGTCACCCCCATCCCATTGGGGTCACCTCCATCCCATTGGGGTCATTCCCATCCCATTGGGATCATCTCCATCCCATTGGGGTCATCCTGATCCCATTGGGGTCACCTCCAACCCAATAGGATCACCTCCATCCCATTGGGGTCATCCTGATCCCATTGGGGTCACCTCCATCCCAATGGGGGTCAACTCCATCCCTTTGAGGGAATCTCCAACGCATTGGGGTCATTTCCATCCCTTTGGGGTCATTTCCATCCCATTGGGGTCACATCCATCCCTTTAGGGTCATCTCCATCCCTTTGAAAGCATCTCCATCTCACTGGGGTCACCTCCATCCCATTGGGATCATCTCCATCCCATTGGGGTCACCTCCATCCCATTGGGGTCATCCTGATCCCATTGGGGTCACCTCCATCCCAATAGGATCATCTCCATCCCATTGGGGTCATCCTAATCCCATTGGGGTCATCTCCAACCCATTGGGGTCACTTCCAACCTAATGGGGTCACCCCCATCCCAATGGGGTCATCGCCATCCCTTTGGGGTCACCTCCAACCCAATAGGATCACCTCCATCCCATTGGGGCCCCCTCCATCCCAATGGGATCATCTCCATCCCTTTGGGGTCACCTCCATCAACTTGGGGTCATCTCCAACCTAATGGGGTCACCTCCATCCCATTGGGGTCATCCTGATCCCATTGGGGTCACCTCCATCCCATTGGGGTCACCCCATCCCATTGGGGTCACTTCCATCTCATTGGGGTCACCTCCATCAACTTGGGGTCATCGCCATCCCATTGGGGTCACCTCCAACCCATTGGGGTCATCGTGATCCCTTTGGGGTCACCTCCAACCCAATAGGATCACCTCCATCCCATTGGGGTCACCTCCAACCTAATGGGGTCACCTCCATCCCAATGGGGTCACCCCAATCCCATTGGGATCATCACCATCCCAATAGGATCATCACCATCCCAATAGGGTCATCTCCAACCCATTGGGGTCATTTCCATCCCATTGGGGTCATCTCCAACCTAATGGGGTCACCCCCATCCCAATAGGATCATTTCCATCCCATTGGGGTCATCCTGATCCCTTTGGGGTCACCTCCAACCCAATAGGATCATCTCCATCCCATTCGGGTCACCCTCACCCCATTGGGGTCCCCCCATCCCTTTTGGGGTCACCTCCACCCCATTGGCGTTCCCTGCACCCCATTGGGGTCACCACCATCCCATAAAGCTGGAGACCCCAATAGGAACATCTCCATCCTATTAGGGTCACCCCCCTCCTTTTGGGCTCCCCCCCACCCCATTGGGTCCCCTCCACCCCATTGGGTCCCCTCCACCCCATTGGTGCCACCCTCCACCCCCCTCCCTTTTGGGGTCACCCCCACCCCATTGGGGTCCCCCCACCCCATTGATGCCCCCTCCACCCCATTGGTGCCCCCTCCACCCCATTGTGGTCACTACCATTGGGGTCCCCCCACCCCATTGGTGCCCCCTCCACCCCATTGGGGTCCCCTCCCTCCCTTTTGGGGTCACCTCCACCCCATTGGTGTCCCCCCACCCCATTGGGGTCCCCTCCACCCCTTTGGGGTCACCCCCCTCCTTTTGGGGTCCCCCAACCCCATTGATGCCCCCTCCACCCCACTGGTGCCACCCTCCACCCCATTGGGGTCCCCCCCTCCCTTTTGGGGTCACCCCCACCCCATTGGGGTCCCCCCACCCCATTGGTGCCCCTTCCACCCCATTGATGCCCCCTCCACCCCATTGCTGCCCCCTCCACCCCATTGGTGCCACCCTCCACCCCATTGGGGTCCCCCCCTCCCTTTTGGGGTCACCCCCACCCCATTGGGGTCCCCCCACCCCATTGGTGCCCCTTCCACCCCATTGATGCCCCCTCCACCCCATTGCTGCCCCCTCCACCCCATTGGTGCCACCCTCCACCCCATTGGGGTCCCCCCCTCCCCATTGGGGTCCCCCCCTCCCTTTTGGGGTCCCCCACCTCCCTTTTGGGGTCCCCCCACCCCATTGGTGCCCCCTCCACCCCATTGGTGCCCCCTCCACCCCATTGGGGTCACCCCCCTCCCTTTTGGGGTCACCTCCCTCCATTTTGGGGTCCCCCCCTCCCTTTTGGGGTCCCCTCCACCCCATTGGTGCCCCCCCCACCCCATTGGTGCCCCTTCCACCCCACTGGTGCCCCCTCCACCCCATTGGGGTCACCCCCCTCCCTTTTGGGGTCACCCCCCTCCTTTTGGGGTCCCCTCCACCCCATTGGTGCCCCCTCCACCCCATTGGGGTCCCCCCCTCCCTTTTGGGGTCACCCCCACCCCATTGGGGTCCCCCCACCCCATTGATGCCCCCTCCACCCCATTGGTGCCCCCTCCACCCCATTGATGCCCCCTCCACCCCATTGGTGCCCCCTCCACCCCATTGGTGTCCCCCCACCCCATTGGGGTCACCCCCCTCCCTTTTGGGGTCACCTCCCTCCCTTTTGGGGTCACCCCCACCCCAATGGGGTCCCCTCCACCCCATTGGGGTCCCCCCCTCCCTTTTGGGGTCCCCTCCACCCCATTGGTGCCCCCTCCACCCCATTGGGGTCACCCCCCTCCTTTTGGGGTCCCCCTCCACCCCATTGGGGTCACCCCCCTCCCTTTTGGGGTCCCCCCCACCCCATTGGGGTCCCCCCCTCCCTTTTGGGGTCACCCCCACCCCATTGGGGTCCCCCCCCTCATTTTGGGGTCACCCCCACCCCATTGAGGTCCCCCCACCCCATTGGTGCCCCCTCCACCCCATTGCTGCCCCCTCCACCCCACAGCTGCCCCCTCCACCCCATTGGGGTCCCCCCCTCCCTTTTGGGGTCCCCCCACCCCATTGGTGCCCCCCTTCCCCACCCCATTACCTTCATCCCCATCCACCACCGAAATCTCCTCATCCAGCAGCATCAATGGGTCGCCCTATAGGGCACAAAAAGGGACACGACATAGGATCATTATAGGATCATTATAGGGTCGTTATAGGGTCGTTATAGGGTCGTTATAGGATCGTTATGGGGTCGTTATGGGGTCGTTATGGGGTCGTTATGGGGCCGCCCCCCCTGCTCACCTCCTCGTCCCCCTCCTTGGCCCCCCCTTGCAGCGGTTTGTATTCGGGGTCCTCGCAGTCCTTATCGAAATCCACGCTGGGTTTTGGGGACACAGGGGGACAAAAGGGTGACCCCAAAAAGCTTCACGACCCCATAAAGACCCCCCACCCCCCCCCCCCCAAGACCCTAAAAGGTGCCTCAGAAACGACTTGAGAATGGTTGAACTCAGCCCGGCCCCACGCCGGTCCGTATTAGCATGGCAAGGTCATCAGCGGCACCCAGCTAATTAGGGACGCTAATTAGGGACGTCGTTAGGGTTGGGGACATCATTGGGGTCAGGGATGTCAATGGGGTTGGGGGCATCAATGGGGTTGGGGACTCATAGGGGACTCATGGGGGTTGGGGGGCATCAATGGGGTTGGGGGCATCAATGGGGTTGGGGGCATCAATGGGGTTGGGGACTCATAGGGGACTCATGGGGGTTGGGGGGCATCAATGGGGTTGGGGGCATCAATGGGGTTGGGGGCATCAATGGGGTTGGGGGCATCAATGGGGTTGGGGGCATCAATGGGGTTGGGGACTCATAGGGGACTCATGGGGGTTGGGGGGCATCAATGGGGTTGGGGGCATCAATGGGGTTGGGGGCATCAATGGGGTTGGGGACATTGATGGGGTGGGGGGCATCAATGGGGCTGGGGACTTGTAGGGGACTCATTGGGGTTGGGGGACATCAATGGGGTGGGGGACATCAATGGGGTCATGGGCATCAATGGGGCTGGGGACATCAATGGGGTCGGGGGCATCAATGGGGTTGGGGGCATCAATGGGGCTGGGGACATCAATGGGGTTGGGGGGCATCAATGGGGTTGGGGGACATCAATGGGGTGGGGGACATCAATGGGGTCATGGGCATCAATGGGGCTGGGGACATCAATGGGGTCGGGGGCATCAATGGGGTTGGGGGCATCAATGGGGCTGGGGACATCAATGGGGTTGGGGGGCATCAATGGGGTTGGGGGCATCAATGGGGTTGGGGGACATCAATGGGGTCGGGGGGCATGAATGGGGTGGGGGGCATCAATGGGGTGGGGGGCATCAATGGGGTTGGGGGACATCAATGGGGTCGGGGGCATCAATGGGGTTGGGGCCCCATAAGGGACTCATTGGGGTCAAGGACATCGTTAGGGTTGGGGACATCATTGGGGTCAGGGATGTCAATGGGGTTGGGGACATCAATGGGGTTGGGGGCATCAATGGGGTTGGGGGCATCAATGGGGTTGGGGACATCAATGGGGCTGGGGGGCATCAATGGGGTTGGGGGACATCAATGAGGTGGGGGGCATCAATGGGGTTGGGGACATCAATGGGGTTGGGGGCATCAATGGGGCTGGGGACATCAATGGGGTTGGGGGCATCAATGGGGCTGGGGACATCAATGGGGTTGGGGGCATCAATGGGGTTGGGGGGCATCAATGGGGTTGGGGACATCAATGGGGTTGGGGACATCAATGGGGTTGGGGGGCATCAATGGGGTTGGGGACATCAATGGGGTTGGGGGACATCAATGGGGTCGGGGGCATCAATGGGGTTGGGGGGCATCAATGGGGTTGGGGGGCATCAATGGGGTTGGGGACATCAATGGGGTGGGGGGCATCAATGGGGTTGGGGGCATCAATGGGGTCGGGGACATCAATGGGGTCGGGGGCATCAATGGGGCTGGGGGCATCAATGGGGCTGGGGGCATCAATGGGGTTGGGGGCATCAATGGGGCTGGGGGCATCAATGGGGTTGGGGGCATCAATGGGGTTGGGGGCATCAATGGGGTTGGGGGCATCAATGGGGCTGGGGACATTGATGCGGATTTGGGGTCCCATCTATGGTTTGGGGTCCCATCTATGGGGTCAGGGTCCCACTTATGGGGTTTGGGGTCCCATCTATGGGGTCAGGGTCCCATCTATGGGGTTTGGGGTCCCACCTATGGTTTGGGGTCCCATTTATGGGGTCAGGCTCCCACTTATGGGGTCAGGGTCCCACTTATAGGGTTTGGGATCCCATCTATGGGGTCAGGGTCCCATTTATAGGATCAGGGTCCCAGTGATGGGGTTTGGGGTCCCATTTCTGGTCTGGGGTCCCATCTATGGGGTTTCGGGTCCCATCTATGGGGTCAGGGTCCCACTTATAGGATCAGGGTCCCATCTATGGGGTCAGGCTCCCACTTATGGGGTTTGGGGTCCCATCTATGGGGTCAGGCTCCCACTTATGGGGTTTGGGGTCCCATTTATAGGATCAGGGTCGCACTTACGGGGTCTGGGGTCCCATCTATGGTCTGGGGTCCCAGTTATGGGGTCAGGGTCCCATCTACAAGGTTTGGGGTCCCATCTATGGGGTCAGGGTCCCATCTATGGGGTTTGGGGTCCCATTTCTGGTCTGGGGTCCCATCTATGGGGTCAGGGTCCCACTTATGGGGTCAGGGTCCCATCTATGGCGTCAGGGCCCCACTTATGGGGTTTGGGGTCACAGTTATAGGATCAGGGTCCCATCTATGGTTTGGGGTCCCATCTATGGGGTCAGGGTCCCACTTATGGGGTCTGGGGTCCCATCTATGGGCTCAGGGTCCCATCTATGGGGTTTGGGGTCCATCTATGGGGTCAGGGTCCCATCTATGGGGTCAGGTTCCCACTTATGGGGTTTGGGGTCCCATCTATGGTTTGGGGTCCCATCTATAGGATCAGGGTCCCACTTATGGGGTTTGGGGTACAACTTATGGGGTTTGGGGTCCATCTATGGGGTCAGGGTCCCATCTATGGGGTCAGGTTCCCACTTATGGGGTTTGGGGTCCCATCTATGGTTTGGGGTCCCATCTATGGGGTCAGGGTCCCATCTATGGGGTCAAGGTCCCACTTATGGGGCCAGGGTCCCATGTATGGGATTTGGGGTCCCATTTACAGGATCAGGGTCCCATCTATGGGGTCAGGGTCCCATCTATGGGGTTTGGGGTCCCATTTATAGGATCAGGGTCCTATGTATGGGGTTTAGAGTCCCATTTCTTGTTTGGGGTCCCATCTATGGGGTCAGGCTCCCACTTATGGGGTTTGGGGTCCCATCTATGGGGTCAGGGTCCCATTTCTTGTTTGGGGTCCCATCTATGGGGTTTGGGGTCCCATCTATGGGGTCAGGGTCCCATTTCTTGTTTGGGGTCCCATCTATGGGGTTTGGGGTCCCATTTATGGGGTCAGGCTCCCACTTATGGGGTCTGGGGTCCCATCTATGGGGTCAGGGTCCCATCTATGGGGTCAGGCTCCCACTTATGGGGTCAGGCTCCCACTTATGGGGTTTCGGGTCCCATCTATGGGGTCAAGGTCCCATCTATGGGGTTTGGGGTCCCATTTCTGGTTTGGGGTCCCATCTATGGGGTTTGGGGTCCCATTTATGGGGTCAGGGTCCCATCTATGGGGTCAGGCTCCCACTTATGGGGTTTGGGGTCCCACTTATGGGGTCAGGCTCCTACTTATGGGGTTTGGGGTCCCACTTATGGGGTCAGGGTCCCATTTATAGGATCAGGGTCCCATCTATGGGGTCAGGCTCCCACTTATGGGGTTTGGGGTCCCACTTATGGGGTCTGGGGTCCCATTTATAGGATCAGGGTCCCATCTATGGGGTCAGGGTCCATCTATGGGGTCAGGGTCCCATCAATGTGGGGTCAGGCTCCCACTTATGGGGTTTGGGGTCCCATTTCTGGTCTGGGGTCCCATCTATAGGATCAAGGTCCCATCTATGGGGTTTGGGGTCCCATCTATGGGGTCAGGGTCCCACTTATGGGGTTTGGGGTCCCATTTCTGGTTTGGGGTCCCACTTATGGGGTTTGGGGTCCCATCTATGGTTTGGGGCCCCAGTTATGGGGCCAGGGTCCCATTGATGGGGTTTGGGGTCCCATTTCTGGTTTGGGGTCCCATCTATGGGGTTTGGGGTCCCATTTCTTGTTTGGGGTCCCATTTATGGGGTCAGGGTCCCACTTATGGGGTTTGGGGTCCCATCTATGGTCTGGGGTCCCACTAATGGGGTCAGGGTCCCATCTATGGGGTCTGGGGTCCCATTTATGGGGTCTGGGGTCCCATCTATGGGGTCAGGGTCCCACTTATGGGGTCAGGGTCCCACTTATGGGGTTTGGGGTCCCATCTATGGGGTCAGGGTCCCATCTATGGGGTTTGGGGTCCCATTTCTGGTTTGGGGTCCCATCTATGGGGTTTGGGGTCACAGTTATAGGATCAAGGTCCCACTTATGGGGTTTGGGGTCCCATCTATGGGGTCAGGCTCCCACTTATGGGGTCAAGCTCCCACTTATGGGCTCTGGGGTCCCACTTATGGGGTCTGGGCTCCCACTTATGGGTCCAGCGCCCCCCACCGACCCATCGCTGCCATCCAGGCGCTGCTCGGCGGCGACGGCTTTCTCATCCGGTCCCCCGGCTTTGTCCAAGAAGCACAGCGTGGGGTCGGCCCTCATTGTGTTGTATTTCTCATACCCTACAAAACCCCCCCAACAAAAAACCCCATAAAAAACCCCCAAAATCCAAGGATTTCAACCCAAAATTCAACCCCCCCCCCCCCCCCAAACCCCCCCCCAAAACCCCCCCCAAAACCCGCCCCCCAAATTTGGGGTTACGAACCGTGCTTGAAGACGCCGATGAGGAGGGATTTGTCGGCCTCTGAATCCCACCAGGATGTGGGGACCTCGAGTTGTTCCACCATGGGGAACCAGATGTCGACCTCGCTGTGGGGTGGGAAATGGGGGGAAATGGGGTGGGAATGCGATAAGGGGGGTGGGGGAGCCTAAAATGGGGCTGGAGGACCGAAAAATGGGGCTGGAGGACCTCAAAATGGGGCTGGAGGACCTGAAAATGGGGTTGGAGGACCTTAAAATGGGGTTGGAGGACCTTAAAATGGGGCTGGAGGACCTTAAAATGCGGTTGGAGGACCACAGAATAGGGTTGGAGGACCTGAGAATGGGGTTGGAGGACCTTAAAATGGGGTTGGAGGACCTCAAAATGGGGCTGGAGGACCTCGGAATCCCACCAGGCTGTGGGGACCTCGAGTTGTTCCACCAAGGGGAACCAGATGTCGACCTCGCTGTGGGGTGGGAAATGGGGGGAAATGGGGTGGGAATGAGATAAGGGAGCTTGATGAGCCCAAAAATGGGGCTGGAGGACCGAAAAATGGGGATGGAGGACCTTAAAATGGGGTTGGAGGACCTTAAAATGGGGTTGGAGGACCTCAAAATGGGGTTGGAGGACCTCAAAATGGGGTTGGAGGACCTTAAAATGGGGCTGGAGGACCTTAAAATGGGGCTGGAGGACCTCAGAATGGGGCTGGAGGACCTCGAAATGGGGTTGGAGGACTTTAAAATGGGGCTGGAGGACTGTAAAATTGGGTTGGAGGACCTGAGAATGGGGTTGGAGGACCGCAAAATGGGGTTGGAGGACTGAAAATGGGGCTGGATGACCTCAGAATGGGGCTGGAGGACTTCAAAATGGGGCTGGAGGACCTTGAAATGGGGCTGGAGGACCCAAAATGGGGCTGGAGGACCTTAAAATGGGGTTGGAGGACCTGGAAATGGGGATGGAGGACCCCAAAATGGGGCTGGAGAACCTCAAGATGGGGCTGGAGGACCTTAAAATGGGGCTGGAGGACCTTAAAATGGGGTTGGAGGACCTCAAAATGGGGGTGGAGGACCAAAAAATGGGGTTGGAGGACTGAAAATGGGGCTGGAGGACCTTAAAATGGGGTTGGAGGACCTGAGAATGGGATTGGAGGACCTCAAAATGGAGTTGGAGGACCTCAAAATGGAGTTGGAGGACCTCAGAATGGGGCTGGAGGACCTCGAAATGGGGCTGGAGGACTTCAAAATGGGGCTGGAGGACCTTAAAATGGGGCTGGAGGACCCCACAGTGGGGCTGGAGGACCTCGGAATCCCACCAGGCTGTGGGGACCTCGAGTTGTTCCACCAAGGGGAACCAGATGTCGACCTCGCTGTGGGGTGGGAAATGGGGGGAAATGGGGTGGGAATGCGATAAGGGGGGTGGGGGAGCCCAAAAATGGGGCTGGAGGACCTTAAAAGGGGGTTGGAGGACCTTAAAATGGGGCTGGAGGACCTCAAAATGGGGTTGGAGGACCTCAAAATGGGGTTGGAGGACCTTGAAATGGGGCTGGAGGACCTCAAAATGGGGCTGGAGGACCTTAAAATGGGGTTGGAGGACCTCAAAATGGGGTTGGAGGACCTTGAAATGGGGCTGGAGGACCTTGAAATGGGGCTGGAGGACCTCAAAATGGGGCTGGAGGACCAAAAAATGGGGCTGGAGGACCTTAAAATGGGGTTGGAGGACCTTAAAATGGGGATGGAGGACCTCAAAATGGGGCTGGAGGATCTTAAAATGGGGGTGGAGGACCTCAAAATGGGGCTGGAGGACCTTGAAATGGGGTTGGAGGACCTCAAAATGGGGCTGGAGGACCTCGGAATCCCACCAGGCTGTGGGGACCTCGAGTTGTTCCACCAAGGGGAACCAGATGTCGACCTCGCTGTGGGGTGGGAAATGGGGGGAAATGGGGTGGGAATGCGATAAGGGGGGTGGGGGAGCCTAAAATGGGGGCTGGAGGACCGAAAAATGGGGCTGGAGGACCTTAAAATGGGGTTGGAGGACCTAAAGATGGGGCTGGAGGACCTCAAAATGGGGCTGGAGGACCTTAAAATGGGGTTGGAGGACCTTGAAATGGGGCTGGAGGACTCAAAAATGGGGCTGGAGGACCTTAAAATGGGGATGGAGGACCTCAAAATGGGGTTGGAGGACTGAAAATGGGGCTGGAGGACCTCAAAATGGGGTTGGAGGACCTCAAAATGGGGCTGGAGGACCTTAAAATGGGGCTGGAGGACTTCAAAATGGGGTTGGAGGACCTCAGAATAGGGCTGGAGGACCTCGAAATGGGGCTGGAGGACCTGAAAATGGGGCTGGAGGACCTTGAAATGGGGCTGGAGGACCTCAAAATGGGGCTGGAGGACCCTAAAATGGCGCTGGAGGACCTCAGAATGGGGCTGGAGGACCTCAAAATGGGGCTGGAGGACCTCGGAATCCCACCATGCTGTGGGGACCTCGAGTTGTTCCACCATGGGGAACCAGATGTGGACCTCGCTGTGGGGTGGGAAATGGGGGGAAATGGGGTGGGAATGCGATAAGGGAGCTTGATGAGCCCAAAAATGGGGCTGGATGACCGAAAAATGGGGTTGGAGGACCTTGAAATGGGGCTGGAGGACCTTGAAATGGGGATGGAGGACCTTAAAATGGGGATGGAGGACCTCAAAATGCGGCTGGAGGACCTCAGGATGGGGCTGGAGGACCTTAAAATGGGGCTGGAGGACCTCAAGATGGGGCTGGAGGACCTTAAAATGGGGATGGAGGACCTCAAAATGGGGCTGGAGGACCCCAAAATGGGGCTGGAGGACCAAAAAATGGGGTTGGAGGACTGAAAATGGGGCTGGAGGACCTCAGAATGGGGCTGGAGGACCTTGAAATGGGGCTGGAGGACCTCAAAATGGGGCTGGAGAACCTCAGAGTGGGGTTGGAGGACTTCAAAATGGGGTTGGAGGACCTCAAAATGGGGTTGGAGGACCTGAGAATGGGGTTGGAGGACCTCAAAATGGGGTTGGAGGACTGAAAATGGGGCTGGAGGACCTCAAAATGGGGCTGGAGGACCTTAAAATGGGGCTGGAGGACCACAAAATGATGCTGGAGGACCAAAAAATGGGGCTGGAGGACCTTAAAAGGGGGTTGGAGGACCTCTGAATGGGGTTGGAGGACCTTAAAATGGGCCTGGAGAACCTTAAAAGGGGGTTGGAGGGCCTCAAAATGGGGCTGGAGGACTGAAAATGGGGTTGGAGGACGTCATAATGGGGCTGGAGGACCTCAAAATGGGGCTGGAGGACTGAAAATGGGGTTGCAGGACCTCAAAATGGGGCTGGAGGACTGAAAATGGGGTTGCAGGACCTCAAAATGGGGCTGGAGGACCTCAAAATGGGGCTGGAGGACTGAAAATGGGGCTGGAGGACCTCAGAATGGGGTTGGAGGACCTCAAAATGGGGTTGGAGGACCTCAAGATGGGCCTGGAGGACCCCAAAATGGCATTGGGGGACCCAAAAAGGGGCTGGACGACCTCAAGATGGGCCTGGAGGACCTCAAATTGGGGTTGGAGGACCCCAGAATGGAGCTCGATGACCCCAAAATGAGGTTGGAGGACCCCAACAACTGGACTGGAGGACCCCAAAATGGCGCTGGAGGACCTTAAAATGGGGCTGGAGGACCCCAAAAAGGGGCTGGAGGACCCCAAAATTGGCCTGGAGGACCTCAAAATGGGGGTGGAGGACCTCAAAATGGGGATGGAGGACCTTAAAATGGGACTGGAGGACCCCAAATTGGGCTGGAGGACGCCGAAACGTGGCTGGAGGACCCCAAAACGGCGCTGGAGGACCTCAAGATGGGCCTGGAGGACCCTAAAATGGCGCTGGAGGACCTTAAAATGGGCCTGGAGAACCCCAAATTGGATGGGATGACCCTAAGATGGGGTTGGAGGACCACAAAAAGGGGTTGGAGGACCCCAAAATGGGGCTGGAGTACCTCAAGATGGAGCTGGAGGACCTCGGAATGGGGTTGGAGGACCTCAAAATGACCCTGGAGGACTTTAAAAGGGCGCTGGAGGACCCCAAAACAGGGCTGGAGGACCTCAAAATTAGGTTGGAGGACCCTAAAATGGCGCTGGAGGACCTCAAAATGGGGCTGGAGGACCTCAAAATGGGGCTGGAGGACCCCAAAAACAGGGTTGGAGGACCTCAAGATGGGCCTGGAGGACTACAAAATGGAGCTCGATGACCCCAAAATGGGCCTGGAGGACCTTAAAATGGGCCTGGAGGACCCCAAAATGGGGCTGGAGGACCCCAAAACAAGGCTGGAGGACCCCAAAATGATTGTGGAGGACCCCAAAATGGGTTGGAGGACCTCAAGATGCGCCTGGAGGACCTCAAAATGGGGCTGGAGGACCTTAAAATGGCGCTGGAGGACCTTGAAGTGGGGTTGGAGGACCTCAAAATGGGGCTGGAGGACCTTAAAAAGGGGTTGGAGCACCACAAAAAGGGGTTGGAGGACCTCAAAATGGCGCTGGAGGACCTTAAAATGGGCCTGGAGGACCCCAAAAAGGGGTTGGAGGACCTCAAAATGGGGCTGGAGGACCTCAAAATGGGGCTGGAGGACCTTGAAATGGGGATGGAGGACCCCAAATTGGATGGGATGACCCTAAGATGGGGTTGGAGGACCACAAAAAGGGGTTGGAGGACCTCAAGATGGAGCTGGAGGACCTCGGAATGGGGTTGGAGGACCTCAAAATGACCCTGGAGGACTTTAAAAGGGCGCTGGAGGACCCCAAAACAGGGCTGGAGGACCTCAAAATTAGGTTGGAGGACCCTAAAATGGCGCTGGAGGACCTCAGAATGGGGCTGGAGGACCCCAATGTGGGGCTGGAGGACCTTAAAATGGCGCTGGAGGACCTCAAAATGGGGCTGGAGGACCTCAAAATGGCGCTGGATGACCTTAAAATGGCGCTGGAGGACCTCAAAATGGGCCTGGAGGACCCAAAATGGGGTTGGAGGACCTCAGAATGGGGCTGGAGGACCTCAGAATGGGGCTGGAGGACCTCAAAATGGCGCTGGAGGACCTTAAAATGGGGCTGGAGGACCCCAAAATGGCGCTGGAGGACCTCAAGATGGGGCTGGAGGACCCCAAAATGGCGCTGGAGGACTGAAAATGGGGCTGGAGGACCCCAAAATGGCGCTGGAGGACCCCAAAATGGTGCTGGAAGACCTCAAGATGGGCCTGGAGGACGTCAAAATGGGGCTGGAGGACCTTGAAATGGGGCTGGAGGACCTCAGAATGGGGCTCGAGGACCTCAAAATGGGCCTGGAGGACCTCAAACTTAGGTTGGAGGACCCCAAATTGGAGTTGGAGGACCCCAGAATGGAACTCGATGACCCCAAAATGGGGCTGGAGGACCTCAAGATGGGCCTGGAGGACCTTGAAGTGGGGTTGGAGGACCTTAAAATGGGGCTGGAAGACCCCAAAATGGCGCTGGAGGACCAAAATGGCGCTGGAGGACCTTAAAATGGCGCTGGAGGACCTTAAAATGGGGCTGGAGGACCCCAAAATGGGGCTGGAGGACCTCAAAATGGGGCTGGAGGACCTTAAAATGGGGCTGGAGGACCTCAAAATGGGCCTGGAGGACCCCAAAATGGGGCTGGAGGACCCCAATATGGCGCTGGAGGACCCCAAATTGGGTCTGGGGTCCCCCTGGACTCACCTGGCCATGGCCCCCGCCAGCACCTTGTCGGCCTGGTCCCCGATGACCTCCTGGCGCAGGTAATAAAGCATCCGCACCCGGAGCAGCACCCTGCGACCCCATAGAAAACCCCATAAGGATTTGGGGTGGGGGGAAATGGGGGGGGGGGGGGAAATGGGGCAGAGGGGAGGGGGGGAATGGGATCCTAAAGGGGGACCCTAAAGATTATGGGATCCTAAAGGGGGCCCTAAAGGTTATGGGATCCTAAAGGGAAAACCCTACAGATAATGGGATCCTAAAGGGGGACCCTAAGGATTATGGGATCCTAAATGGGGCCCTAAAGATTATGGGATCCTAAAGGGGGAAACCCTACAGATAATGGGATCCTAAAGGGAGACCCTAAAGATTGTGGGATCCTAAAGGGGACCCTAAAGATTATGGGATCCTAAAGGGGGACCCTAAAGATTATGGGATCCTAAAGGGGGACCCTAAAGATTATGGGATCCTAAAGGGGACCCTAAAGATTATGGGATCCTAAATGGGACCCTAAAGATTATGGGATCCTAAAGGGGAACCCTACAGATAATGGGATCCTAAAGGGAAAACCCTACAGATAATGGGATCCTAAAGGGGGAAACCCTAAAGATTATGGGATCCTAAAGGGAAAAAGGGATTTTGGGGGGGGAAATGGGGGGCAGGAAAGGGGGGAAATGGGATCCTAAAGGGGGACCCTAAAGGTTATGGGATCCTAAAGGGGACCCTAAAGATTATGGGATCCTAAAGGGAAACCCTACAGATTATGGGATCCTAAAGGGGGCCCTAAAGATTATGGGATCCTAAAGGGGACCCTAAAGATTATGGGATCCTAAAGGGAAACCCTACAGATTATGGGATCCTAAAGGGAAACCCTACAGATTATGGGATCCTAAAGGGGGACCCTAAAGGTTATGGGATCCTAAAGGGGACCCTAAAGATTATGGGATTCTAAAGGGGGAAACCCTACAGATAATGGGATCCTAAATGGGGACCCTAAAGATTATGGGATCCTAAAGGGGGACCCTAAAGATTATGGGATCCTAAAGGGGGACCCTAAAGATTATGGGATCCTAAAGGGGGACCCTAAAGATTATGGGATCCTAAAGGGGGAAACCCTAAAGATTATGGGATCCTAAAGGGAAAACCCTACAGATAATGGGATCCTAAAGGGGGAACCCTAAAGATTATGGGATCCTAAAGGGGGAAACCCTACAGATAATGGGATCCTAAAGGGGGAAACCCTAAAGATTATGGGATCCTAAAGGGGACCCTAAGGATTATGGGATCCTAAAGGGGGAAACCCTAAAGATTATGGGATCCTAAAGGGGGAAACCCTAAAGATTATGGGATCCTAAAGGGGAAATGGGATTTTGGGGGGGGAAATGGGATTTGGGGGGGGGAAATGGGGGGCAGGAAAGGGGGGAAATGGGATCCTAAAGGGGGAAACCCTAAAGATTATGGGATCCTAAAGGGGGACCCTAAAGATTATGGGATCCTAAAGGGGGACCCTAAAGATTATGGGATCCTAAAGGGAAACCCTACAGATAATGGGATCCTAAATGGGGACCCTAAGGATTATGGGATCCTAAATGGGGCCCTAAAGATTATGGGATCCTAAAGGGGGAAACCCTACAGATAATGGGATCCTAAAGGGAGACCCTAAAGATTGTGGGATCCTAAAGGGGACCCTAAAGATTATGGGATCCTAAAGGGGGACCCTAAAGATTATGGGATCCTAAAGGGGGACCCTAAAGATTATGGGATCCTAAAGGGGGACCCTAAGGATTATGGGATCCTAAAGGGAAACCCTAAAGATTATGGGATCCTAAAGGGAAACCCTAAAGATTATGGGATCCTAAAGGGAAATGGGATTTGGGGGGGAAATGGGGGGCAGGAAAGGGGGGGAAATGGGATCCTAAAGGGGGAAACCCTAAAGATTATGGGATCCTAAAGGGGATCCTAAAGATTATGGGATCCTAAAGGGGGAACCTAAGGATTATGGGATCCTAAAGGGGACCCTAAAGATAATGGGATCCTAAAGGGGGAAACCCTAAGGATTATGGGATCCTAAAGGGGGACCCTAAAGATTATGGGATCCTAAAGGGAAATGGGATTTGGGGGGGGGAAAAGGGGGAGAGGGGAGGGGGGGAATGGGATCCTAAAGGGGGACCCTAAAGATTATGGGATCCTAAAGGGGGAAACCCTAAAGATTGTGGGATCCTAAAGGGGGACCCTAAAGATTATGGGATCCTAAAGGGGAAATGGGATTTTGGGGGGGGAAATGGGGGGCAGGAAAGGGAGGGAAATGGGATCCTAAAGGGGGAAACCCTAAAGATTATGGGATCCTAAAGGGGGACCCTAAAGATTATGGGATCCTAAAGGGGGATCCTAATGGTTATGGGATCCTAAAGGGGGAAACCCTATAGATTGTGGGATCCTAAAGGGAAACCCTAAAGATAATGGGATCCTAAAGGGGGAAACCCTAAAGATTATGGGATCCTAAAGGGGACCCTAAAGATAATGTTATCCTAAAGGGGACCCTAAAGATTATGGGATCCTAAAGGGGACCCTAAAGATTGTGGGATCCTAAAGGGGGACCCTAAGGATTATGGGATCCTAAAGGGAAAACCCTACAGATAATGGGATC
Organism: Lagopus muta; assembly: GCF_023343835.1. Classification (NCBI taxonomy): domain Eukaryota; kingdom Metazoa; phylum Chordata; class Aves; order Galliformes; family Phasianidae; genus Lagopus; species Lagopus muta. The sequence continues at coordinate 24,527 of NW_026040158.1, forward strand.
CTAAAGGGGGAACCTAAAGATTATGGGATCCTAAAGGGGGACCCTAAAGATTATGGGATCCTAAAGGGGACCCTAAAGTTTATGGGATCCTAAAGGGGACCGTAAAGATTATGGGATCCTAAAGGGAAATGGGATTTTGGGGGGGGGAAATGGGGGGCAGGAAAGGGGGGAAATGGGATCCTAAAGGGGGAAACCCTACAGATAATGGGATCCTAAAGGTGGACCCTAAAGGTTATGGGATCCTAAAGGGAAACCCTAAAGATAATGGGATCCTAAAGGGGGAAACCCTAAGGATTATGGGATCCTAAAGGGAAAACCCTAAAGATTATGGGATCCTAAAGGGGGACCCTAAAGATTATGGGATCCTAAAGGGGACCCTAAAGGTTATGGGATCCTAAAGGGGGAAACCCTACAGATTATGGGATCCTAAAGGGAAATGGGATTTTGGGGGGGGAAATGGGGGGCAGGAAAGGGGGGAAATGGGATCCTAAAGGGGGACCCTAAAGGTTATGGGATCCTAAAGGGGGACCCTAAAGATTATGGGATCCTAAAGGGGACCCTAAAGATTATGGGATCCTAAAGGGGGAAACCCTAAAGATTATGGGATCCTAAAGAAGGAAACCCTAAAGATTATGGGATCCTAAAGGGGGACCCTAAAGATTATGGGATCCTAAAGGGGAAACCCTACAGATAATGGGATCCTAAAGGGAAAACCCTACAGATAATGGGATCCTAAAGGGAAAACCTAAAGATTATGGGATCCTAAAGGGAAACCCTACAGATAATGGGATCCTAAAGGGAAAACCCTACAGATAATGGGATCCTAAAGGGAAAACCCTACAGATAATGGGATCCTAAAGGGAAAACCCTACAGATTATGGGATCCTAAAGGGAAAACCCTACAGATAATGGGATCCTAATAGGAAAAACCCTACAGATAATGGGATCCCAATAGGAAAACCCTACAGATAATGGGATCCTAAAGGGAAAACCTAAAGATTATGGGATCCTAAAGGGAAAACCCTACAGATAATGGGATCCTAAAGGGAAAACCCTACAGATAATGGGATCCTAAAGGGAAAACCCTACAGATAATGGGATCCTAAAGGGAAACCCAACAGATAATGGGATCCTAAAGGGAAAACCCTACAGATAATGGGATCCCAATAGGAAAACCCTACAGATAATGGGATCCCAATAGGAAAACCCTACAGATAATGGGATCCTAAAGGGAAAACCCTACAGATAATGGGATCCTAAAGGGAAAACCCTACAAATAATGGGATCCCAATAGGAAAACCCTACAGATAATGGGATCCTAAAGGGAAACCCTACAGATAATGGGATCCTAAAGGGGAAACCCTACAGATAATGGGATCCTAAAGGGAAAACCCTACAGATAATGGGATCCTAAAGGGAAAACCCTACAGATAATGGGATCCTAAAGGGAAAACCCTACAGATCATGGGATCCTAAAGGGAAAACCCTACAGATAATGGGATCCTAAAGGGAAACCCTACAGATAATGGGATCCTAAAGGGAAAACCCTACAGATAATGGGATCCTAAAGGGAAAACCTACAGATAATGGGATCCTAAAGGGAAACCCTACAGATAATGGGATCCTAAAGGGAAAACCCTACAGATAATGGGATCCTACACGGAAACCCTACAGATAATGGGATCCTAAAGGGAAAACCCTACAGATAATGGGATCCCAAGGAGAAAACCCAACAAATAATGGGATCCCAATAGGAAAACCCTACAGATAATGGGATCCTAAAGGGAAAACCCTACAGATAATGGGATCCCAAGGAGAAAACCCAAGAATGAAGGGGATCCCAAAGACAAAACCCAACAAATAATGGGATCCCAATAGGAAAACCCTACAGATAATGGGATCCCAAAGACAAAACCCTACAGATAATGGGATCCCAAGGAGAAAACCCAACAAATAATGGGATCCCAAAGACAAAACCCAACAAATAATGGGATCCCAAGGAGAAAACCCTACAGATAATGGGATCCCAATAGGAAAACCCTACAAATAATGGGATCCCAAGGAGAAAACCCTACAGATAATGGGATCCCAAAGACAAAACCCAACAAATAATGGGATCCCAAGACGAAAACCCAACAAATAATGGGATCCCAAAGAGAAAACCCAACAAATAATGGGATCCCAAGGAGAAAACCCTACAGATAATGGGATCCCAATAGGAAAACCCTACAGATAATGGGATCCCAAAGAGATAACCCAACAAATAATGGGATCCCAAAGACAAAACCCTACAGATAATGGGATCCCAAGGCGAAAACCCAACAAATAATGGGATCCCAAGGAGAAAACCCTACAGATAATGGGATCCCAAGGAGAAAAGCCAAGAATGAAGGGGATCCCAAAGACAAAACCCGACAAATAATGGGATCCCAAGGCGAAAACCCAACATATAATGGGATCCCAATGGGAAATGGGATTTTGGGGGGAAGTAATGGGATTTTGGGGGGAAGTAATGGGATTTTGGGGGGAAGTAATGGGATTTTGGGGGCGGGAAATGGGATTTTGGGGGGGAAATGGGATCCCAAGGAGAAACCCTACAGATAATGGGATCCCAAAGACAAAACCCAACAAATAATGGGATCCCAAGGGGAAATGGGATTTTTAGGGGGGGGAAATGGGATTTTGGGGTGGGAAATGGGATTTTGGGGGGGGAAATGGGATTTTGGGGTGGGAAATGGGATTTTTAGGGGTGGGAAATGGGATTTTGGAGGGGGGAAATGGGATCCCAAGGAGAAAACCCTACAGATAATGGGATCCCAAGGAGAAAACCCAACAAATAATGGGATCCCAAAGACAAAACCCAACAAATAATGGGATCTCAAGGGGAAATGGGATTTTGGGGTGGGAAATGGGATTTTGGGGGGGGAAATGGGATTTTGGGGTGGGAAATGGGATTTTTAGGGGGGGGAAAGGCTTTAGGGCCGCCCCATGCGCACTTGTTGCACTGATGCTTGAGGTGCTTCTTGTAGCTCTCGTCCTGGAACAAGGCGTCGGGGTTGAACTTCCGGATCCATTCGGCTTTATGGACATCCAAAGCATTGTGGGATTTCATCTTCTTCCCTTTACGACCTCGAGGGACCGGGATGGAGAGGCCTGGAAGGGAAGGCAAGAGGTCAACCGGGGACCCCCTAAATAAGGGGTGGGGGTCCCAAATCTGCTTGGCATCCCATAACCTCACCCGAATGGTTTTGGAGCTCCTTGGCCTTGCCGTTCTCGTTAGGGCTGATGAGATCCCAAATGAAGGCCTTGATGCTTTCGTCGCCCCGGTAGTGGAGGAGGCAGTAAATCAAGATGGCGCGGCAGATGGTTTCCACGTCGCGTTCCGAGAGGCGGCGTTTGAAACGGCCGTGGGACAGGATTTCCTTCCATCGACCCCAGCTGTTGGGTGGGGGGAAAAGAAGGGGGGGATTATTGGGGTGGGAACGGGGGGACCCCAAAATTGGATGGCGTTAAAGATTGGAGCAGGGTTGGAAGGAAAGGGGCTCAAAATGGCTTCTTTGACCCAAAATTTGATCATGGTTGGCAGCAAAATGGCTCAAAATGGCTTTTTCTACCCAAAGTTTGGTCATGGATGGCACCAAAATGGCCTTTCTACCCAAAACTTGATCATGGTTGGAACCAAAAAGGCCTTTCTACCCCAAATTTGCTCATGGTTGCCACCAAAGTGGCTCAAAATGGCTTCTTCTACCCAAAATTTGCTCCTGGTTGGCAACAAAATGGCCTTTCTACCCCAAATTTGCTCATGATTGGAACCAAAATGGCACCAAAATGGCCATTCTACCCAAAATTTGCTCATGATCAACACCAAAATGGCTCAAAATGGCTTTTTCTACCCAAAATTTGCTCATGGTTGGCAGCAAAGTGGCTCAAAATGGCTTCTTCTACCCAAAATTTGCTCATGGTTGGCACCAAAATGGCTCAAAATGGCTTCTTCTACCCCAAATTTGCTCAAGATTGGAACCAAAATGGCTCAAAATGGCTTTTTCTACCCAAATTTGCTCATGGTTGGCACCAAAATGGACTTTCTACCCAAAGTTTGCTCATGGTTGGCTCCAAAATGGATCAAAATGGCTTTTTCTACCCCAAATTTGCTCATGGTTGGCAGCAAAGTGGCTCAAAATGGCTTCTTTGACCCAAAATTTGCTCATGGTTGGCACCAAAATGGCTCAAAATGGCTTCTTTCTACCCAAAATTTGCTCATGGTTGGCTCCAAAATGGCTCAAAATGGCTTCTTCTACCCAAAATTTGCTCCTGGTTGGCAACAAAATGGCCTTTCTACCCCAAATTTGCTCATGGTTGGCACCAAAATGGCTCAAAATGGCTTTTTCTACCCAAAGTTTGGTCATGGATGGCACCAAAATGGCCTTTCTACCCCAAATTTGCTCATGGTTGGCCTCAAAATGGCTTCTTCTACCCCAAATTTGCTCATGGTTGGCATCAAAATGGCTCAAAATGGCTTCTTTGACCCAAAATTTGCTCATGGTTGGCACCAAAATGGCTCAAAATGGCTTCTTCTACCCAAAATTTGATCATGGTTGGCACCAAAATGGCTCAAAATGGCTTCTTCTACCCAAAATTTGCTCAACATTGCCACCAAAATGGCCTTTCTACCCCCAAATTTGCTCATGGTTGGCAGCAAAGTGGCTCAAAATGGCTTCTTTGACCCAAAATTTGATCATGGTTGGCACCAAAATGGCTCAAAATGGCTTCTTTGACCCAAAATTTGATCATGGTTGGCATCAAAATGGCTCAAAATGGCTTCTTCTACCCCAAATTTGCTCATGGTTGGCTCCAAAATGGCATTTCTACCCCAAATTTGATCATGGTTGGCTCCAAAATGGCTCAAAATGGCTTCTTCTACCCAAAGTTTGGTCATGGATGGCACCAAAATGGTCTTTCGACCCCAAATTTGCTCAAGATTGGCTCCAAAATGGCCTTTCTACCCAAAATTTGATGATGGTTGGCACCAAAATGGCTCAAAATGGCTTTTTCTACCCAAAGTTTGGTCATGGTTGGCTCCAAAATGGCCTTTCAACCCCAAATTTGCTCATGGTTGGCACAAAAATGGCTCAAAATGGCTTCTTCTACCCCAAATTTGCTCATGGTTGGCAGCAAAGTGGCTCAAAATGGCTTCTTTGACCCAAAATTTGCTCATGGTTGGCATCAAAATGGCTCAAAATGGCTTCTTCTACCCAAAGTTTGGTCATGGATGGCACCAAAATGACCTTTCTACCCCAAATTTGCTCATGGTTGGCTCCAAAATGGCTCAAAATGGCTTCTTCTACCCAAAATTTGATCATGGTTGGCATGAAAATGGCTCAAAATGGCTTCTTCTACCCAAATTTGCTCAAGATTGGCACCAAAATGGCCTTTCTACCCCAAATTTGCTCATGGTTGGAAGCAAAATGGGGGATTATTGGGGTGGGAACAGGGGGGACCCCAAAATTGGATGGCGATCCAGATTGGAGCAGGGTTGGAAGGAAAGGGGCTCAAAATGGCTTCTTTGACCCAAAATTTGCTCAAGATTGGCAACAAAATGGCCTTTCTACCCCAACTTTGCTCATGGTTGGCATCAAAATGGCTCAAAATGGCTTCCTCTACCCTAAATTTGCCCATGGTTGGCACCAAAATGGCTCAAAATGGCTTCTTTGACCCAAAATCTAATCATGGTTGGCTCCAAAATGGCCTTTCTACCCCAAATTTGCTCATGGTTGGCATCAAAATGGATCAAAATGGCTTTTTCTACCCCAAATTTGCTCATGGTTGGCTCCAAAATGGCCTTTCTACCCCAAATTTGTTCATGGTTGGCACCAAAATGGCTCAAAATGGCTTCTTCTACCCCAAATTTGCTCATGGTTGGCAGCAAAGTGGATCAAAATGGCTTCTTTGACCCAAAATTTGATCATGGTTGGCACCAAAATGGCTCAAAATGGCTTCTTCTACCCCAAATTTGCTCATGGTTGGCTGCAAAATGGCCTTTCTACCCCCAAATTTGCTCATGGTTGGAACCAAAATGGCCTTTCTACCCCCAAATTTGATCATGGTTGGCATGAAAATGGCTCAAAATGGCTTTTTCTACCCAAAATTTGCTCAAGATTGGCACCAAAATGGCCTTTCTACCCCAAATTTGCTCATGGTTGGAACCAAAATTGGGGATTATTGGGGTGGAAACGGGGGGACCCCAAAATTGGATGGCGATCCAGATTGGAGCGGGGTTGGAAGGAAAGGGGCTCAAAATGGCTTCTTTGACCCAAAATTTGATCATGGTTGGCACCAAAATGGCCCAAAATGGCTTCTTCTACCCCAAATTTGCTCATGGTTGGCACCAAAATGGCTCAAAATGGCTTCTTCTACCCAAAGTTTGGTCATGGATGGCAACAAAATGGCCTTTCTACCCCAAATTTGCTCATGGTTGGCCTCAAAATGGCTTCTTCTACCCCAAATTTGCTCATGGTTGGCAGCAAAGTGGCTCAAAATGGCTTCTTTGACCCAAATTTGCTCATGGTTGGCACCAAAATGGCTCAAAATGGCTTCTTCTACCCAAATTTGCTCAAGATTGGAAACAAAATGGCCTTTCTACCCAAAATTTGCTCATGGTTGGCATCAAAATGGCTCAAAATGGCTTCTTTGACCCAAATTTGCTCCTGGTTGGCATGAAAATGGCCTTTCTACCCCAAAATTTGCTCATGGTTGGCACCAAAATGGCCTTTCTACCCAAATTTGCTCATGATCAACACCAAAATGGCCTTTCTACCCCAAATTTGCTCATGGTTGGAAGCAAAGTGGCTCAAAATGGCTTCTTTGACCCAAAATTTGATCATGGCTGGCACCAAAATGGCCTTTCTACCCAAAATTTGCTCATGGTTGGCACCAAAATGACCTTTCTACCCCAAATTTGCTCATGATTGGAACCAAAATGGCTCAAAATGGCTTTTCTACCCCAAATTTGCTCATGGTTGGCTCCAAAATGGCTCAAAATGGCTTTTTCTACCCCAAATTTGCTCAAGATCAACACCAAAATGGCTCAAAATGGCTTCTTCTACCCAAAATTTGCTCATGGTTGGCACCAAAATGACCTTTCTACCCCAAATTTGCTCATGGTTGGCTCCAAAATGGCTCAAAATGGCTTCTTTGACCCAAAATTTGCTCATGGTTGGCACCAAAATGGCTCAAAATGGCTTCTTCTACCCCAAATTTGCTCAAGATTGGCAACAAAATGGCCTTTCTACCCCCAAATTTGCTCAAGATTGGCTCCAAAATGGCCCAAAATGGCTTTTTCTACCCAAAATTTGCTCAAGATTGGCACCAAAATGGCCATTCTACCCCAAATTTGCTCATGGTTGGCAGCAAAGTGGCTCAAAATGGCTTCTTCTACCCAAAATTTGATGATGGTTGGCAGCAAAGTGGCTCAAAATGGCTTCTTCTACCGAAAGTTTGATCATGGATGGCATCAAAATGGCTCAAAATGGCTTCTTCTACCCCAAATTTGCTCATGGTTGGCACCAAAATGGCTCAAAATGGCTTCTTCTACCCCAAATTTGCTCAAGATTGGAACCAAAATGGCTCAAAATGGCTTTTTCTACCCCAAATTTGCTCATGGTTGGCTCCAAAATGGATCAAAATGGCTTCTTCTACCCCAAATTTGCTCATGGTTGGCACCAAAATGGCCTTTCTACCCCAAATTTGCTCATGATCAACACCAAAATGGCATTTCTACCCCAAATTTGCTCATGGTTGGCTCCAAAATGGCTCAAAATGGCTTCTTCTACCCAAAATTTGCTCATGGTTGGCTCCAAAATAACATTTCTATCCAAAATTTGCTCAAGATTGGCACCAAAATGGCTCAAAATGGCTTCTTTGACCCAAAATTTGATCATGGTTGGCATGAAAATGGCTCAAAATGGCTTTTTCTACCCCAAATTTGCTCATGGTTGGCTCCAAAATGGCTCAAAATGGCTTCTTCTACCCAAAATTTGCTCAACATTGGCAACAAAATGGCCCTTCTACCCCAAATTTCCTCATGGTTGGCTCCAAAATGGCTCAAAATGGCTTTTTCTACCCAAAGTTTGGTCATGGTTGGCACCAAAATGGCCTTTCTACCCCAAATTTGCTCATGGTTGGCATGAAAATGGCATTTCTACCCAAAATTTGCTCATGGTTGGCACCAAAATGGCTCAAAATTGACTTTCCCCCCCAAAATCCCCCCTCAACTCCTTCACCCCCCCCTTTCCCACCCCAAAATCCCCTCCTAACCCCTTCATTCCCCCCTTCCCCCCCCAAAATCCCCCCCCTTCCATCCTCACCCATAGACCAGCAGATGCTTCTCCACCCTGAAGCAGTCGGTGCGCCCATAGGGATGCAGGACGTGGGGCTGCTGCTGCTGCTGCTGCTGCTGCTGCTGCTGCCTCTCGTGCCTCCTGGCTCTGGGTTTCTCCTCATCCTCGCTTTCCAGGTCAGAAAACTCCACCAGGTCGTCGTCTCTCAAGGTGCTGAAGTGCCTGGTTTGCTTGCGGACGCGCGGCGTGTCGATCACCAGGTTGTTCTGTAACAGGGGGGAGGTTGGGGGGCAGGAGAGGCAACGTGGGGAGGTATGGAAGCTGGAGGAGATCTTGGGTACCGCTGGGGGCTCCTCAGCATCTCCAGGTGGTCCTTATCATCTTTATGGCCTCCTTATCAACTTTATGGCCTCCTTATCATCTTTATGACCTCCTTATCACATCTATGAGCTCCTTATCACCTTTATGGCCTCCTTATCACATCTATGAGCTCCTTGTCATCTTTATGGCCTCCTTATCATCTTTATGGCCTCCTTATCAACTTTATGGCCTCCTTATCACATCTATGAGCTCCTTGTCATCTTTATGGCCTCCTTATCATCTTTATGGCCTCCTTATCAACTTTATGGCCTCCTTATCACATCTATGAGCTCCTTATCATCTTTATGGCCTCCTTATCATCTTTATGGCCTCCTTATCACATCTATGAGCTCCTTATCATCTTTATGGCCTCCTTATCACCTTGATGACCTGCTTATCATCTTCATGGCCTCCTTATCATCTTCATGGCCTCCTTATCACATCTATGACCTCCTTATCATCTTTATGGCCTCCTTATCATCTTTATGACCTCCTTATCACATCTATGAGCTCCTTATCATCTTTATGGCCTCCTTATCACATCTATGAGCTCCTTATCATCTTTATGGCCTCCTTATCACCTTCACGACCTCCTTATCAACTTTATGGCCTCCTTATCATCCTTATCAGCTCCATATCACCTTTATGAGCTCCTTATCATCTTTATGGCCTCCTTATCATCTTTATGGCCTCCTTATCACATCTATGAGCTCCTTATCATCTTCATGACCTCCTTATCACCTTCATGATCTCCTTATCATCTTCATGGCCTCCTTATCAACTTTATGGCCTCCTTACCACCTTTATGAGCTCCTTATCATCTTTATGGCCTCCTTATCACATCTATGAGCTCCTTATCATCTTCATGGCCTCCTTATCATCTTTATGGCCTCCTTATCATCTTTATGGCCTCCTTATCACCTTTATGACCTCCTTATCACATCTATGAGCTCCTTATCATCTTTATGACCTCCTTATCATCCTTATCAGCTCCTTATCACATCTATGAGCTCCTTATCATCTTCATGGCCTCCTTATCATCTTTATGAGCTCCTTATCATCCTTATCAGCTCCATATCACCTTCATGACCTCCTTATCACCTTTATGAGCTCCTTATCACCTTTATGAGCTCCTTATCACCTTTATGGCCTCCTTATCACATCTATGAGCTCCTTATCATCTTTATGGCCTCCTTATCATCTTTATGACCTCCTTATCACATCTATCAGCTCCTTATCATCTTTATGGCCTCCTTATCATCTTTATGGCCTCCTTATCATCTTTATGACATTCTTATCAACTTTATGGCCTCCTTATCACATCTATGAGCTCCTTATCATCTTTATGGCCTCCTTATCACATCTATGAGCTCCTTATCATCTTTATGGCCTCCTTATCATCTTTATGACCTCCTTATCATCTTTATGGCCTCCTTATCATCTTTAGGACCTGCTTATCATCTTTATGGCCTCCTTATCACCTTCATGACCTCCTTATCACCTTTATGAGACCCTTATCATCTTTATGATCTCCTTATCACCTTCATGACCTCCTTATCACCTTTATGACCTCCTTATCACCTTTATGACCTCCTTATCACCTCTATCTGCTCCTTATCACCTTCAGGAACTCCTTATCACCTTTATGAGACCCTTATCATCTTTATGAGCTCCTTATCACCTTCACGACCTCCTTATCCCCTCTATCTGCTTCTTATCACCTCCATCTGCTCCTTATCACCTCCATCTGCTCCTTATCACCTCTATCAGCTTCTTATCAGCTTCATGACCTCCTTATCACCTTCATGACCTCCTCATCACCTTCACGAACTCCTTATCACCTTCATGACCTCCTTATCACCTTCACGACCTCCTTATCCCCTCTATCTGCTTCTTATCACCTCCATCTGCTCCTTATCACCTCCATCTGATTCTTATCACCTCTATCAGCTCCTTATCAGCTTCATAACCTCCTTATCACCTTCATGGCCTCCTTATCATCTTCATGACCTCCTTATCACCTTCACGACCTCCTTATCCCCTCTATCTGCTCCTTATCACCTCCATCTGATTCTTATCACCTCTATCAGCTCCTTATCAGCTTCATGACCTCCTTATCATCCTTATAACCTCCTTATCACCTTTATGACCTCCTTATCAACTTTATGGCCTCCTTATCGTCCTTATCAGCTCCATATCACCTTTATGAGCTCCTTATCACCTTTATGAGCTCCTTATCATCTTCATGGCCTCCTTATCATCTTCATGGCCTCCTTAGCATCTTTATGACCTCCTTATCATCCTTATCAGCTCCTTATCATCTTCATGACCTCCTTATCATCTTTATGGCCTGCTTATCATCTTTATGGTCTCCTTATCATCCTTATGACCTCCTTATCATCCTTATCAGCTCCATATCACCTTTATGAGCTCCTTATCACCTTTATGGCCTCCTTATCATCCTTATCAGCTCCATATCACCTTTATGAGCTCCTTAGCATCTTCATGACCTCCTTATCATCTTCATGACCTCCTTATCATCTTTATGACGTTCTTATCATCTTTATGAGCTCCTTATCACCTTCATGAGCTCCTTATCACCTTCATGACCTCCTTATCATCTTCATGACCTCCTTAGCATCTTTATGACCTCCTTATCATCCTTATCAGCTCCTTATCATCTTTATGACCTCCTTATCATCTTTATGAGCTCCTTATCACCTTCACGACCTCCTTATCATCCTTATCAGCTCCATATCATCTTTATGAGCTCCTTATCATCTTTATGGCCTCCTTATCATCCTTATCAGCTCCATATCACCTTTATGAGCTCCTTATCACCTTTATGAGCTCCTTATCATCTTCATGGCCTCCTTATCATCTTTATGGCCTCCTTATCATCCTTATGACCTCCTTATCACCTTGATGACCTGCTTATCAACTTTATGGCCTCCTTATCATCCTTATCAGCTCCTTATCACCTTTATGACCTCCTTATCACCTTCATGACCTCCTTATCACCTTTATGACCTCCTTATCACCTTTATGAGCCCCTTATCACCTTCACGACCTCCTTATCACCTCTATCTGCTCCTTATCACCTTCATGACCTCCTTATCACCTTCATGAGCTCCTTATCACCTTCATGACCTCCTTATCACCTTTATGACCTCCTTATCACCTTCACGACCTCCTTATCCCCTCTATCTGATTCTTATCACCTCTATCAGCTCCTTATCAGCTTCATGACCTCCTTACCACCTTTATGAGCTCCTTATCACCCTCCTTATCACCTTCACGACCTCCTCAGCCCCCCGCCCCACATCGGCCCCCCGCCCCACATCCCCCCCCTGCCCCACATCCCCCCCCTGCCCCACATCGCCCCCCCCTGCCCCACATCTCCCCCCATCCCCTCACCTTGCTGTTGAGCAGATCCAGGTCCAGGTCGGCTTTTTTAGCCCACTTCTGCCAAAAATTGGGGTCGTCCAAAGCGATGTCGGTGCGGTTCTCCGAAGCCACAAAGCTGGCCTGCGGGAGAAGGGGAAAGGAGACAGAATTCAGACCCACACACGTAAAACAACCATAAAGAGACACGTTGGGACCCATAGAGACGCACTGGGACCCATAGAGACGCATTGGGACCCATAGAGACATGTTGGGACCCATAGAGAGGCATTGGGACCCATAGCGATGCATTGGGATCCATAGAGAGATGTTGGGACCCATAGCAATGCATTGGGACCCATAGCGATGCATTGGGACCCATAGAGACATGTTGGGACCCATAGAGATGCGTTGGGACCCATAGAGACATGTTGGGGCCCATAGAGACACGTTGGGACCCATAGAGATGCACTGGGATCCACTGGGACACATAGAGATGCATTGGGACCCATAGAGACGCATTGGGACCCACTGGGACCCATAGAGACACATTGGGGCCCATAGAGACGCGTTGGGATCCATAGAGACACAGTGGGACCCATTGGGACCCATAGAGACACGTTGGGACCCATTGGGACCCATAGAGATGCATTGGGACCCATAGAGACACATTGGAACCCAATGGGACCCATAGAGACACATTGGGACCCATAGAGACACGTTGGGACCCATAGAGACACGTTGGGACCCATTGGAACCCATAGAGACACATTGGGACCCAATGGGACCCATAAAGACACATTGGGACCCTCTGGGACCCATAGAGACACATTGGGACCCATTGGGACCCATAGAGACACATTGGGGCCCATTGGGACCCATAGAGACATGTTGGGACCCATTGGGACCCATAGAGATGCATTGGGACCCACTGGGACCCATAGAGACACATGGGGACCCATAGAGACACATTGGGACCCAATGGGACCCATAGAGAGGCGTTGGGACCCATAGAGAGGCGTTGGGACCCATAGAGACACGTTGGGATCCATAGAGATGCATTGGGATCCATAGAGATGCACTGGGACCCATAGAGACGCATTGGGACCCATAGAGACGCATTGGGACCCACTGGGACCCATAGAGACGCATTGGAACCCAATGGGACCCATAGAGATGCGTTGGGACCCATAGAGACGCATTGGGACCCATAGAGACACATTGGGACCCATAGAGACACATTGGGATCCGTTGGGACCCATAGAGATGCATTGGGACCCACTGGGACCCATAGAGATGCATTGGGACCCATAGAGACACATTGGGACCCATTGGGACCCATAGAGACACCTGGAGAGCCATAGAGACACATTGGGGCCCATAGAGACACATTGGGATCCACTGGGACCCATAGAGACACATTGGGACCCATAGAGACGCATTGGGACCCATAGAGACACGTTGGGACCCATAGAGATGCATTGGGGCCCATAGAGACATGTTGGGATCCATAGAGATGCATTGGGATCCATAGAGACACATTGGGATCCATTGGGACCCATAGAGACGCGTTGGGACCCATAGAGATGCATTGGGGCCCATAGAGACATGTTGGGATCCATAGAGATGCATTGGGATCCATAGAGACACATTGGGATCCATTGGGACCCATAGAGACACGTTGGGACCCATAGAGATGCATTGGGGCCCATAGAGACATGTTGGGACCCATAGAGACGCATTGGGACCCACTGGGACCCATAGAGATGCATTGGAACCCAATGGGACCCATAGAGAGGCGTTGGGACCTATAGAGACGCATTGGGACCCATAGAGAGGCATTGGGACCCATAGAGACGCGTTGGGACCCACTGGGACCCATAGAGACGCATTGGAACCCAATGGGACCCATAGAGAGGCATTGGGACCCATACAGACACGTTGGGACCCATAAAGACACGTTGGGACCCACTGGGACCCATAGAGACGCATTGGAACCCAATGGGACCCATAGAGACACGTTGGGATCCATAGAGACACATTGGGATCCATTGGGACCCATAGAGACACGTTGGGACCCATAGAGATGCATTGGGATCCATTGGGACCCATAGAGACACGTTGGGACCCATAGAGATGCATTGGGATCCATTGGGACCCATAGAAAGGCGTTGGGACCCATAGAGACGCGTTGGGACCCATAGAGTCACATTGGGGCCCATAGAGATGCATTAGGACCCATAGAGACACGTTGGGACCCATAGAGACACATTGGGATCCACTGGGACCCATAGAGACGCACTGGGATCCATAGAGACACATTGGGACCCATAGAGACGCGTTGGGATCCATAGAGACGCGTTGGGACACACTGGGACCCATAGAGACACGTTGGGACCCATAGAGATGCATTGGGACCCATAGAGACGCGTTGGGACACACTGGGACCCACAGAGACACATTGGGACCCATAGAGACACATTGGGACCCATAGAGACGCATTGGGACCCACAGAGACACATTAGGACCCATAGAGACACGTTGGGACCCATAGAGACACGTTGGGACCCATTGGGACCCATAGAGACACATGGGGACCCATCGAGATGCGTTGGGACCCATAGAGACACGTTGGGACCCAATGGGACCCATGGAGACACATTGGGACCCATTGGGACCCATAGAGACACGTTGGGACCCATAGAGATGCATTACGACCCATAGAAATGCATTGGGACCCATAGAGATGCATTGGGACCCAATGGGACCCATAGAGACACATTGGGACCCATAGAGACATGTCAGGAACCGTAGAGACGCATTGGGACCCATGGAGACACACTGGGACCCAATGGGACCCATAGAGACACATGGGGACCCATAGAGATGCGTTGGGACCCATAGAGACACGTTGGGACCCACTGGGACCCATAGAGACACTTTGGGACTCATAGAGATGCATTGGGACCCATAGAGACACGTTGGGACCCATTGGGACCCATAGAGACACGTTGGGACCCATAGAGACGCATTGGGACCCGTTGGGACCCATAGAGACACATTGGGACCCATTGGGACCCATAGAGACACATTGGGACCCATTGGGACCCATAGAGACACATTGGGACCCATTGGGACCCATGGAGGCACATTAGGACCCATAGAGATGCATTGGGACCCACTGGGACCCATAGCGACACATTGGGACCCATAGCGACACATTGGGACCCATGGAGACGGGTTGGGACCCATAGCGACACATTGGGACCCACTGGGACCCATGGAGGCACATTGGGACCCATAGAGACACGGTGGGACACACTGGGACCCATAGAGACGCATTGGGACCCATAGAAGGGGAACTAAAGGGGAAATGAAGGGGAAATGGAGGGGAAACGAAGGGAAACAAAGGGGAAACGAAGGGGAAACGGAGGGGAAACGGAGGGGAAGTGAAGGGGAAATAATGGGGAAGTGAAAGGGAAGTGAAGGGGAAATGAAGGTAAAAAGAAGGGGAAGTGAAGGGGAAACGAAGGGGAAATGGAGGGGAAATGAAGGGGACATGAAGGGGAAATGAAGGGGAAACGAAGGGGAAATGGAGGGGAAATGAAGGGGAAATAGAGGGGAAATGAAGGGGCAGTGAAGGGGAAGTGAAGGAGAAATGAAGGGGAAACGAAGGGGAAACGAAGGGGAAACAACGGGGAAGTAAAGGGGAAATAAATGGGCAATAAAGGGGCAATAAAGGGGAAATAAGTGGGGAAATGAAGGGGACGTGAAGAGGAAACGGAGGGGAAACAGAGGGGAAACGGAGGGGAAGTGAAGGGGAACAAAAGGGGCAATAAAGGGGAACTGAAGGGGAAATGGAGGGGAAACGAAGGGGAAACGAAGGGGAAATGGAGGGGACATGAAGGGGAAGCAAAGGGGAAGCAAAGGGGAAGTAAAGGGGAAGTAAAGGGGAAATGAAGCGAAAATGAAGGGGAAACGAAAGGGAAACGAAAAGGAAATGGAGGGGAAGTGAAGGGGAAGTGAAGTAGAAGTGAAGGAGAAATAATGGGGAAACAATGGGGAAGAGAAGGGGAACTGAAGGGAAAGTGAAGGGGAAGTGAAGGGGCAATGAAGGGGAAACGAAGGGGAAACAAAGGGGAAACAAAGGGGAAACAAAGGGTAAGTGAAGGGGAAATGGAGGGGAAATGAAGGGGAAATGAAGGGGAAATGAAGGGGAAACAAAGGGGAAATGGAGGAGAAGTGAAGGGGAAACAAAGGGGAAATAATGGGGAAACAATGGGGAAGTGAAGGGGAACTGAAGGGGAAGTGAAGGGGAAATGGAGGGGAAATGAAGGGGAAACGGAGGGGAAGTGAAGGGGAAGTAAAGGGGCAATAAGGGGAAACAAAGGGGAAAGAAAGGGGAAACGAAGGGGAAATAGAGGGAAGTGAAGGGGAAATGGAGGGGACGTGAATGGGAAGTGAAGGGGAAGTGAAGGGGAAGTAAAGGGGAAATGAAGCGAAAATGAAGGGGAAACGAAGGGGAAACGAAGGGGAAACGAATAGGAAATGGAGGGGAAGTGAAGGGAAAATGAATGAGGAACTAAAGGGGAAGTGAAGGGGAAGGGAAGGGGACGTGAAGGGGAAATGAAGGGGAAGTGAAGGGGAAACGAAGGGGAAACGAAGGGGAACTGAAGGGGAAGTAAAGGGGAAGTAAAGGGGAAGTAAAGGGGAACTAAAGGGGGAAATGGAGGGGAAATGAAAGGGAAATGAAAGGGAAACGAAGGGGAAGTGAAGGGGAAACAAAGGGGAAGTGAAGGGGAAGTGAAGGGGAAGGGAAGGGGAAATGAGGGGGAAACAAAGGGGAAACGAAGGGGGAAACAAAGGGGAAATAGAGGGGAAGTGAAGGGGCAGTAAAGGGGAAACAAAGGGGCAGAAAAGGGGAAATGAAGGGGAACTGAAGGGGAAGTGAAGGGGAACTGAAGGGGAACTGAAGGGGAAACTGGAGGGGAAGTGAAGGGAAAATGAAGGGGAACTGAAAGGGAAGTGAAGGGGAAGTAAAGGGGAAACGAAGGGGAAACGAAGGGGAAATGGAGGGGAAATGAACGGGAAGTAAAGGTAAAAAGAATCGGAAGTGAAGGGGAAGTGAAGGAGAAATGAAGGGGAAATGAAGGGGAAGTAAATGGAAGTAAAGGGGATGTAAAGGGAAAATGAAGGGGAAGTAAAGGGGAACTGAAGGGGAACTGAAGGGGCAATGAAGGGGAAATAAGTGGGGAAATGAAGGGAAACGAAGGGGAAACGAAGGGGAAACGAAGGGGAAACGAAGGGGAAACAAAGGGGAAACGAAGGGGAAACGAAGGGGAAACAAAGGGGAACAAAGGGGAAACGGAGGGGACATGAAGGGGAAATAATGGGGAAACAATGGGGAAGTGAAGGGGCAATGAAAGAGCAATGAAGGGGAAGTGAAGGGGCAATGAAGGGGAAATGGAGGGGAAATGAAGGGGAAATGAAAGGGAAACGAAGGGGAAGTGAAGGGGAAGTGAAAGGGAAGTGAAGGGGAAACGAAGGGGAAACGAAGGGGAACTGAAGGGGAACTGAAGGGGCATTAAAGGGGAAATGGAGGGGAAACGAAGGGGAAATGAAAGGGAAATGAAAGGGAAAGAAAGGGGAAGTGAAGGGGAAACGAAGGGGAAACGGAGGGGAAATAGAGGGGAAGTGAAGGGGAAGTAAAGGGGAAATGAAGGGGAAATGAAGGGGAAATGAAGGGGAAATGGAGGGGAAATGGAGGGGAAATGGAGGGGAAATGGAGGGGAAACGAAGGGGAAACAGAGGAGAACTGAAGGGGAACTGAAGGTAAAGTGAAGGGGAACTAAAGGGGAAGTAAAGGGGAAGTTAAGGGGAAATGAAGGGGAACTGAAGGGGAAGTGAAGGGGAAATAAGGGGGAAGTGAAGGGGAAACAAAGTGGAAGTGAAGGGGAAGTGAAGGAGAACTGAAGGGGAAGGAAAGGGGAAATGAAAGGGAAACAAAGGGGAAACAAAGGGGAAATGGAGGGGAACTAAAAGGGAAATGAAGGGGAAGTGAAGGAGAAATAAAGGGGAAGTGAAGGGGAAATAAAGGGGAAATGGAGGGAAAATGGAGGGGAAATGAAGGGGAAATGGAGAGGAAGTAAAGGGAAAATGAATGAGGAACTAAAGGGGAAGTGAAGGGGAAGGGAAGGGAAGTGAAGGGGAAATAGTGGGGAAACAACGGGGAAGTGAAGGGGAAGTGAAGGAGAAATGAAGAGGAAACGAAGGGGAAACGAAGGGGAAACAAAGGGGAAACAAAGGGGAAACGAAGGGGAAACGAAGGGAAACAAAGGGGAAACAAAGGGGAAACGAAGGGGAAACGAAGGGGAAACAATGGGGAACTGAAGGGGAAATGGAGGGAAATGGAGGGGAAATGGAGGGGAACTGAAAGGGAAGTAAAGGGGAAGTAAAGGGGAACTGAAGGAGAAGTGAAGGGGAAGTGAAGGGGAAAAGGAGGGGAAACGAAGGGGAAACGAAGGGGAAATGGAGTGGAAATGAATGGGAAGTAAAGGTAAAAAGAATCGGAAGTGAAGGGGAAAGTGAAGGAGAAATGAAGGGGAAATGAAGGGGAAGTAAATGGAAGTGAAGGGGAAGTAAAGGGAAAATGAAGGGGAAGTAAAGGGGAACTGAAGGGGAACTGAAGGGGCAATGAAGGGGAAATAAAGGGGAAATAAGTGGGGGAAACGAAGGGGAAACAAAGGGGAAACGAAGGGGAAACAAAGGGGAAACGAAGGGGAAACGAAGGGGAAACGAAGGGGGAAACGAAGGGGAAACAGAGGAGAACTGAAGGGGAACTGAAGGGGAAGTGAAGGGGAAGTGAAGGGGAAGTAAAGGGGAAACGAAGGGGACCTAAAGGGGAAGCGAAAGGGAAGTAAAGGGGAAGTGAAGCGAAAATGAAGGGGAAACGAAGGGGAAACAAAGGGAAACGGAGGGGAAATGGAGGGGAAGTGAAAGGGAAGGTAAAGGGGGAAACGGAGGGGAAGTGAAAGGGAAGTAAAGGGGAAACGAAGGGGAAGTGAAAAGGAACTGAAGGGGCAATGAAGGGAAAAAAAAGGGGAAATAAGTGGGGAAATGAAGGGGAAATGAAGGGGACGTGAAGGGGAAATGAAGGGGAAACAAAGGGGAAATGGAGGGGAAGTGAAGGGGAAATAATGGGGAAACGAAGGGGAAACGAAGGGAAACGAAGGGGAAACAAAGGGGAAATGGAGGAGACGTGAAGGGGGAAATGGAGGGGAAGTGAAAGGGAAATGAAGGGGAAATAAAGGTGAAATAAAGGGGAAATGAAGGGGAAATTAAGGGGATATTAAGGGGAAGTGAAGAAGAAATGGAGGGGAAATGAGGGGAAATGAAGGGGAAATGAAGGGGAAATGGAGGGAAAATGAAGGGGAAATGAAGGGGAAATGGAAAGGAAGAAAAGGGGAAATGAAGGGGAACTAAAGGGGAAGTGAAAGGGAAGGGAAGGGGAAACGAGGGGGAAATGAAGGGGAAATGGAGGGGAAATGAAGGGGATGTAAAGGGGATGTAAAGGGGAAGTAAAGGAAAAATGAAGGGGAACTAGAGGGGAAATGAAGGGGAAATAAAGGGGAAATAAGTGGGGAAATGAAGGGGAAACGAAGGGGAAACAAAGGGGAAGTAAAGGGGAAATAAATGGGCAATAAAAGGGGCAATAAAGGGGCAATAAAGGGGAAATGAAGGGGGAAACGAAGGGGGAAACGAAAAGGAAATGGAGGGGAAGTGAAGGGGAAACAGAGGGGAAGTGAAGGGGAACTAAAGGGGAAACAAAGGGGCAATAAAGGGGCAATAAAAGGGATTTTTTGGGGGGGGCCAACCTTGGCGAAGGTGGAGCCCTTGCCCTCGCTCTCGATGGTGATGGTGGTGGTGCGGCGCAGCAGGATCTGGTCGATGTCCTCCTCGCAGAACTTGGAGCCTTCGTCGTCCTCCTCCATGATGGCGGCGTAGGCGCCCTTGCGAAGGAGGTCCTCGATCTCCTTCTTGGAGAACTGCTGGATCTGTGGGGCAGATGGGGGGAGAAAGGGAAGTTCAACCCATGGTTCCAATGGAGAACCCAAAACTTGGGGTCTGCACCCCATGGTTCCAATGGATTTGGGGTCTGCACCCCATGGTTCCCTTTTAGAACCCAAGATTTGGGGTCTTCACCCCATGGATCCAATGGAGAAGCCAAGATTTGGGGTCTTCACCCCATGGTTCCAATGGATTTGGGGTCTGCACCCCATGGATCCAATGGAGAACCCAAAACTTGGGATCTTCACCCCATGGTTCCAATGGATTTGGGGTCTGCGCCCCATGGTTCCAATGGAGAAGCCAAGATTTGGCATCTTCACCCCATAGATCCAATGGAGAACCCAAGATTTGGGGTCTTCACCCCATGGTTCCAATGGATTTGGGGTCTGCACCCCATGGATCCAATGGAGAACCCAAGATTTGGGGTCTTCACCCCATGGTTCCCTTTTAGAACACAAGATTTGGGATCTGCACCCCATGGATCCAATGGAGAACCCAAGATTTGGGGTCTTCACCCCATGGTTCCAATGGATTTGGGGTCTGCACCCCATGGATCCAATGGAGAACCCAAGATTTGGGGTCTTCACCCCATGGATCCAATGGAGAAGCCAAGATTTGGGGTCTTCACCCCATGGTTCCAATGGAGAACCCAAGATTTCGGGTCTTCACCCCATGGATTCCAATGGAGAACCCAAGATTTGGGGTCTTCACCCCATGGATCCAATGGAGAAGCCAAGATTTGGGGTCTTCACCCCATGGATTCCAATGGAGAACCCAAGATTTGGGGTCTTCACCCCCATGGATCCAATGGAGAACCCAAGATTTGGGGTCTGCACCCCATGGATCCAATGGAGAACCCAAAATTTGGGATCTTCACCCCATGGTTCCAATGGAGAAGCCAAGATTTGGGATCTTCACCCCCATGGATCCAATGGAGAACCCAAGATTTGGGGTCTTCACCCCATGGTTCCCTTTTAGAACCCAAGATTTGGGATCTTCACCCCATGGATCCAATGGAGAAGCCAAGATTTGGGATCTTCACCCCATGGTTCCAATGGAGAACCCAAGATTTGGGGTCTTCACCCCATGGATCCAATGGAGAACCCAAGATTTGGGGTCTTCACCCCATGGATCCAATGGAGAACCCAAGATTTGGGGTCTTCACCCCATGGATCCAATGGAGAACCCAAGATTTGGGGTCTTCACCCCATGGATCCAATGGAGAACCCAAGATTTGGGATCTGCACCCCATGGATCCAATGGAGAACCCAAGATTTGGGATCTTCACCCCATGGATCCAATGGAGAACCCAAGATTTGGGGTCTTCACCCCATGGTTCCAATGGATTTGGGTTCTTCACCCCATGGATCCAATGGAGAAGCCAAGATTTGGGATCTGCACCCCATGGATCCAATGGAGAAGCCAAGATTTGGGGTCTTCACCCCATGGTTCCAATGGATTTGGGGTCTGCACCCCATGGATCCAATGGAGAACCCAAGATTTGGGGTCTTCACCCCATGGTTCCCTTTTAGAACACAAGATTTGGGATCTTCACCCCATGGATCCAATGGAGAACCCAAGATTTGGGGTCTTCACCCCATGGTTCCAATGGAGAACCCAAGATTTGGGATCTTCACCCCATGGATCCCTTTTAGAACCCAAGATTTGGGGTCTTCACCCCATGGATCCAATGGAGAACCCAAGATTTGGGATCTTCACCCCATGGATCCCTTTTAGAACCCAAGATTTGGGGTCTTCACCCCATGGATCCAATGGAGAACCCAAAATTTGGGATCTTCACCCCATGGTTCCAATGGAGAAGCCAAGATTTGGGATCTTCACCCCATGGATCCAATGGAGAACCCAAGATTTGGGGTCTTCACCCCATGGTTCCCTTTTAGAACCCAAGATTTGGGATCTTCACCCCATGGATCCAATGGAGAAGCCAAGATTTGGGATCTTCACCCCATGGTTCCAATGGAGAACCCAAGATTTGGGGTCTTCACCCCATGGTTCCCTTTTAGAACCCAAGATTTGGGGTCTTCACCCCATGGATCCAATGGAGAACCCAAGATTTGGGGTCTTCACCCCATGGATCCAATGGAGAACCCAAGATTTGGGGTCTTCACCCCATGGATCCAATGGAGAACCCAAGATTTGGGATCTGCACCCCATGGATCCAATGGAGAACCCAAGATTTGGGATCTTCACCCCATGGATCCAATGGAGAACCCAAGATTTGGGGTCTTCACCCCATGGTTCCAATGGATTTGGGTTCTTCACCCATGGATCCAATGGAGAAGCCAAGATTTGGGATCTGCACCCCATGGATCCAATGGAGAAGCCAAGATTTGGGGTCTTCACCCCATGGTTCCAATGGATTTGGGGTCTGCACCCCATGGATCCAATGGAGAACCCAAGATTTGGGGTCTTCACCCCATGGTTCCCTTTTAGAACACAAGATTGGATCCAATGGAGAACCCAAGATTTGGGGTCTTCACCCCATGGTTCCAATGGAGAACCCAAGATTTGGGATCTTCACCCCATGGATCCCTTTTAGAACCCAAGATTTGGGGTCTTCACCCCATGGATCCAATGGAGAACCCAAGATTTGGGATCTTCACCCCATGGTTCCAATGGATTTGGGGTCTGCACCCCATGGATCCAATGGAGAACCCAAGATTTGGGGTCTTCACCCCATGGATCCAATGGGAGAAGCCAAGATTTGGGGTCTTCACCCCATGGTTCCAATGGAGAACCCAAGATTTCGGGTCTTCACCCCATGGATTCCAATGGAGAACCCAAGATTTGGGGTCTTCACCCCATGGATCCAATGGAGAAGCCAAGATTTGGGGTCTTCACCCCATGGATTCCAATGGAGAACCCAAGATTTGGGGTCTTCACCCCATGGATCCAATGGAGAACCCAAGATTTGGGGTCTGCACCCCATGGATCCAATGGAGAACCCCAAAATTTGGATCTTCACCCCATGGTTCCAATGGAGAAGCCAAGATTTGGGATCTTCACCCCATGGATCCAATGGAGAACCCAAGATTTGGGGTCTTCACCCCATGGTTCCCTTTTAGAACCCAAGATTTGGGATCTTCACCCCATGGATCCAATGGAGAAGCCAAGATTTGGGATCTTCACCCCATGGTTCCAATGGAGAACCAAGATTTGGGGTCTTCACCCCATGGATCCAATGGAGAACCCAAGATTTGGGGTCTTCACCCCATGGTTCCAATGGATTTGGGTTCTTCACCCCATGGATCCAATGGAGAAGCCAAGATTTGGGGTCTTCACCCCATGGTTCCAATGGATTTGGGGGTCTGCACCCCATGGATCCAATGGAGAACCCAAGATTTGGGGTCTTCACCCCATGGTTCCCTTTTTAGAACACAAGATTTGGGATCTTCACCCCATGGATCCAATGGAGAAGCCAAGATTTGGGGTCTTCACCCCATGGATCCAATGGGGACCCCAAGATTTGGGGTCTTCACCCCATGGTTCCCTTTTAGAACCCAAGATTTGGGGTCTTCACCCCATGGATCCAATGGAGAACCCAAGATTTGGGGTCTTCACCCCATGGATCCAATGGAGAAGCCAAGATTTGGGATCTTCACCCCATGGTTCCCTTTTAGAACCCAAGATTTGGGGTCTTCGACCCATGGATCCAATGGAGAACCCAAGATTTGGGATCTTCACCCCATGGATCCAATGGAGAACCCAAGATTTGGGATCTGCACCCCATGGATCCAATGGAGAAGCCAAGATTTGGGGTCTTCACCCCATGGATCCAATGGGGACCCCAAGATTTGGGGTCTTCACCCCATGGATCCCTTTTAGAACCCAAGATTTGGGGTCTTCACCCCATGGATCCAATGGAGAACCCAAAACTTGGGGTCTGCACCCCATGGTTCCCTTTTAGAACCCAAGATTTGGGGTCTTCGACCCATGGTTCCAATGGAGAAGCCAAGATTTGGGGTCTTCACCCCATGGTTCCAATGGAGAACCCAAGATTTGGGGTCTTCACCCCATGGATCCAATGGAGAACCCAAGATTTGGGATCTTCACCCCATGGATCCAATGGGGACCCCAAGATTTGGGGTCTTCACCCCATGGTTCCCTTTTAGAACCCAAGATTTGGGGTCTTCACCCCATGGATCCAATGGAGAACCCAAGATTTGGGGTCTTCACCCCATGGATCCAATGGAGAACCCAAGATTTGGGATCTTCACCCCATGGATCCAATGAAGAAGCCAAGATTTGGGATCTTCGACCCATGGATCCAATGGAGAAGCCAAGATTTGGGATCTTCACCCCATGGATTCCAATGGAGAAGCCAAGATTTGGGGTCTTCACCCCATGGATCCAATGGAGAACCCAAGATTTGGGATCTTCACCCCATGGATCCAATGGAGAAGCCAAGATTTGGGATCTGCACCCCATGGATCCAATGGGGAACCCAAGATTTGGGATCTTCACCCCATGGTTCCAATGGGGAACCCAAGATTTGGGATCTTCACCCCATGGATCCAATGAAGAAGCCAAGATTTGGGGTCTGCGCCCCATGGTTCCAATGGAGAACCCAAGATTTGGCATCTTCACCCCATAGATCCAATGGAGAACCCAAGATTTGGGGTCTTCACCCCATGGATCCAATGGAGAACCCAAGATTTGGGATCTGCACCCCATGGTTCCCTTTTAGAACCCAAGATTTGGGATCTTCACCCCATGGATCCAATGGAGAACCCAAGATTTGGGGTCTTCACCCCATGGATCCAATGGAGAAGCCAAGATTTGGGGTCTTCACCCCATGGATCCAATGGAGAAGCCAAGATTTGGGGTCTTCACCCCATGGATCCAATGGAGAACCCAAGATTTGGGATCTTCACCCCATGGTTCCAATGGAGAAGCCAAGATTTGGGGTCTTCACCCCATGGATCCAATGGAGAACCCAAGATTTGGGATCTTCACCCCATGGATCCAATGGGGACCCCAAGATTTGGGGTCTTCACCCCATGGATCCAATGGAGAACCCAAGATTTGGGATCTTCACCCCATGGTTCCAATGGAGAAGCCAAGATTTGGGGTCTTCACCCCATAGATCCAATGGAGAAGCCAAGATTTGGGGTCTTCACCCCATGGATCCAATGGAGAACCCAAGATTTGGGATCTTCACCCCATGGTTCCAATGGAGAAGCCAAGATTTGGGGTCTTCACCCCATGGATCCAATGGAGAACCCAAGATTTGGGATCTTCACCCCATGGATCCAATGGGGACCCCAAGATTTGGGGTCTTCACCCCATGGATCCAATGGAGAACCCAAGATTTGGGATCTTCACCCCATGGATCCAATGGAGAACCCAAGATTTGGGGTCTTCGACCCATGGTTCCAATGGAGAACCCAAGATTTGGGGTCTTCACCCCATGGATCCAATGGAGAACCCAAGATTTGGGGTCTTCACCCCATGGATCCAATGGAGAACCCAAGATTTGGGGTCTTCACCCCATGGATCCAATGGAGAACCCAAGATTTGGGGTCTTCACCCCATGGATCCAATGGAGAACCCAAGATTTGGGATCTTCACCCCATGGATCCAATGGAGAACCCAAGATTTGGGATCTGCACCCCATGGTTCCAATGGAGAACCCAAAACTTGGGGTCTTCACCCCATGGTTCCAATGGATTTGGGGTCTGCACCCCATGGATCCAATGGAGAACCCAAAACTTGGGGTCTTCACCCCATGGTTCCCTTTTAGAACCCAAGATTTGGGGTCTTCACCCCATGGATCCAATGGAGAAGCCAAGATTTGGGATCTTCACCCCATGGATCCAATGGAGAAGCCAAGATTTGGGATCTTCACCCCATGGTTCCAATGGATTTGGGGTCTGCACCCCATGGATCCAATGGAGAACCCAAGATTTGGGGTCTTCACCCCATGGATCCAATGGAGAACCCAAAATTTGGGATCTTCACCCCATGGTTCCAATGGAGAAGCCAAGATTTGGGATCTTCACCCCATGGATCCAATGGAGAACCCAAGATTTGGGATCTTCAACCCATGGATCCAATGGGGACCCCAAGATTTGGGATCTGCACCCCATGGTTCCCTTTTAGAACCCAAGATTTGGGATCTTCACCCCATAGATCCAATGGAGAAGCCAAGATTTGGGGTCTTCACCCCATGGTTCCAATGGAGAACCCAAGATTTGGGATCTTCACCCCATGGATCCAATGGGGACCCCAAGATTTGGGGTCTTCACCCCGTGGTTCCAATGGAGAACCCAAGATTTGGGATCTTCACCCCATGGATCCAATGGGGACCCCAAGATTTGGGGTCTTCACCCCATGGATCCAATGGAGAACCCAAGATTTGGGGTCTTCACCCCATGGTTCCCTTTTAGAACCCAAGATTTGGGGTCTTCACCCCATGGATCCAATGGAGAACCCAAGATTTGGGACCCCAACCCCCCCAAATCTCATCCCCCCCCCCCCATTCCCCTATCAGGACCCCAATTATTGCCTCTTCCCACCCCATTTCTGACCCCCAACCCCCCCAAATCCCCCCCAAATCCCCCCCAAATCCCCCCCCCCCCCCCATTTCCCCTATCAGGACCCCAATTATTGGCTCTTCCCACCCCATTTCCCCCCCCCAACCCCCCCAAATCTCATCGCCCCCCCCCATTTCCCCCTATCAGGACCCCAATTATGGTCTCTTCCCACCCCATTTCTCACCCCCAACCCCCCAAATCTCATCCCCCCCCCCCAATTCCCCTATCAGGACCCCAATTATTGCCACTTCCCACCCCATTTCTCATAGCAAACCCCATTTATGGTCTCTCCCACCCCATTTCCCCCCCCCAAATCTCATCCCCCCCCCCATTTCCCCCTATCAGGACCCCTCACCCCCCCCCCATTTCCCCCTATCAGGACCCCTCACCCCCCCCCCATTTCCCCCTATCAGGACCCCATTTATTGCCTCTTCCCACCCCATTTCCCCCCCCCCAACTCCCCCAAATCCCCCCCAAATCCCCCCCAAATTCCCCCCCCCCCATTTCCCCCATCAGGACCCCAATTATTGCCTCTTCCCACCCCATTTCCCCCCCCCAGCCCCCCCAAATCTCATCCCCCCCCATTTCCCCCTATCAGGACCCCTCACCCCCCCCCCATTTCCCCTATCAGGACCCCAATTATCGTCTCTCCCACCCCATTTCTCATCAATAACCCCAACTATCGTCTCTCCCACCCCATTTCCCACCCCCAACCCCCCCAACCCCCCCAAACCCCCCCAAATCCCCCCCCCCCCCATTTCCCCCCATCAGGACCCCTCACCCCCCCCCCCCATTTCCCCCCATCAGGACCCCTCACCCCCCCCCCCCATTTCCCCCCATCAGGACCCCTCACCCCCCCCCATTTCCCCTATCAGGACCCCAACTATCATCTCTCCCACCCCATTTCCCCCCCCCAAATCTCATCCCCCCCCCCATTTCCCCTATCAGGACCCCAATTATGGTCTCTCCCCACCCCATTTCCCCCCCCCAACCCCCCCAAATCCCCCCCAAATCCCCCCCCCCCACCATTTCCCCTATCAGGACCCCATTTATTGTCTCTTCCCACCCCATTTCTGACCCCCAACCCCCCCAAATCACCCCCAAATCCAACCCCCCCCCCCATTTCCCCTATCAAGACCCCAATTATTGGCTCTTCCCACCCCATTTCTGATAGCAAACCCCATATATTGGCTCTCCCCCCCCCCATTTTCTGCTATCAGGACCCCAATTATCGTCTCTCCCACCCCATTTCTCATCAATAACCCCAATTATTGTCTCTCCCACCCCATTTCCCCCCCCCCAACCCCCCCAAATCCCCCCCAAATCCCCCCCCCCCCCCATTTCCCCCCATCAGGACCCCATTTATCGTCTCTCCCACCCCATTTCCCACCCCCAACCCCCCCACATCTCATCCCCCCCCCCATTCCCCTATCAGGACCCCAAATATTGGCTCTCCCCATTCAATTTGTCATAGCAAACCCCAATTATGGTCTCTCCCACCCCATTTCCCCCCCCCCCAAATCTCACCCCCCCCCCTAATTTCCCTATCAGGACCCCAACTATCGTCTCTCCCACCCCATTTCTCACCTCCAACCCCCCCAAATCTCATCCCCCCCCCCCATTTCCCCTATCAAGACCCCAATTATTGGCTCTTTCCCCCCTATCAGGACCCCAATTATTGCCTCTTCCCACCCCATTTCCCCCCCCCAAATCCCCCCCAAATCCCCCCCCCCCCCATTTCCCCTATCAAGACCCCAATTATTGGCTCTTTCCCCCTATCAGGACCCCATTTATCGTCTCTCCCACCCCATTTCCCACCCCCAACCCCCCCAAATCTCATCCCCCCCCCCATTTCCCCTATCAGGACCCCAATTATTGCCTCTTCCCACCCCATTTCTCACCCCCAACCCCCCCAAATCCCCCCCAAATCTCATCCCCCCCCCATTTCCCCTATCAGGACCCCAATTATCGTCTCTCCCACCCCATTTCCCCCCCCCAACCCCCCCAAATCTCCTCTCCCCCCCCCATTTCCCTATCAGGACCCCAAATATTGGCTCTTCCCACCCCATTTCTGATAGGAAACCCCATATATTGCCTCTGTTACTGATAGAAAACCCCAAATATTGGGTCTTCCCTCCCCATTTATCATAGGAAACCCCAAATATTGGCTCTTCCCACCCCATTTCTCATCAATAACCCCAATTATTGGCTCTTCCCACCCCATTTCTCATCAATAACCCCAAATATTCCCCATTTCTGATAGAAAACCCCAAATATTGGCTCTTCCCACCCCATTTCTGATAGCAAACCCCATATATTGGCTCTCCCCATTCAATTTCTCATAGAAAACCCCAAATATTGGCTCTCCCCATTCAATTTCTCATAGAAAACCCCAAATATTGGCTCTTCCCACCCCATTTCTCATCAATAACCCCAATTATGGTCTCTCCCACCCCATTTCTGACCCCCAACCCCCCCAAATCCCCCTCAAATCCCCCCCCCCCCATTTCCCCTATCAAGACCCCAATTATTGGCTCTTTCCCCCTATCAGGACCCCAACTATTGGCTCTTCCCACCCCATTTCTGATAGCAAACCCCATATATTGGCTCTCCTCCCCCCATTTCCCCTATCAGGACCCCAATTATGGTCTCTCCCACCCCATTTCCCACCCCCAACCCCCCCACATCTCATCCCCCCCCCCCCCATTCCCCTATCAGGACCCCAAATATTGGCTCTCCCCATTCAATTTGTCATAGCAAACCCCAATTATGGTATCTCCCACCCCATTTCCCCCCCCCCCAAATCTCACCCCCCCCCTAATTTCCCCCTATCAGGACCCCAATTATGGTCTCTCCCACCCCATTTCCCCCCCCCAAATCTCATCCCCCCCCCATTTCCCCTATCAGGACCCCAATTATTGGCTCTTTCCCCCCTATCAGGACCCCAAATATCGTCTCTCCCACCCCATTTCCCACCCCCAACCCCCCCAAATCCCCCCCCCCCCCCCCATTCCCCTATCAGGACCCCAAATATTGGCTCTCCCCATTCAATTTCTGATAGAAAACCCCATATATTGCCTCTGTTACTGATAGAAAACCCCAAATATTGGGTCTTCCCTCCCCATTTATCATCAATAACCCCAAATATTCCCCATTTCTGATAGAAAACCCCAAATATTGGCTCTTCCCACCCCATTTCTGATAGCAAACCCCAAATATTGGCTCTCCCCATTCAATTTCTCATAGAAAACCCCAAATATTGGCTCTTCCCACCCCATTTCTCATCAATAACCCCAATTATTGCCTCTTCCCACCCCATTTCTCATAGCAAACCCCATTTATGGTCTCTCCCACCCCATTTCCCCCCCCCCAAATCTCATCCCCCCCCCATTTCCCCTATCAGGACCCCAATTATTGGCTCTTTCCCCCTATCAGGACCCCAAATATTGGCTCTCCCCCCCCCCATTTCCCCTATCAGGACCCCAATTATGGTCTCTCCCACCCCATTTCCCACCCCCAACCCCCCCACATCTCATCCCCCCCCCCCCCATTCCCCTATCAGGACCCCATTTATCGTCTCTCCCACCCCATTTCCCCCCCCCCAAATCCCCCCCTGCCCCCCATTTCCCCCCATCAGGACCCCTCACCCCAGCGATGCTCCCCTCTCGCCCGCTCATGGACTGCAGCACGGCTTTATCGAGGCCCAGCTTCAGGCTGGCCTTGTCGAACATCTCCCTCTCGTAGGAGTTGCGGGTGATGAGGCGATAAACCTTCACTGCTTTGCTCTGCCCGATGCGGTGGCAGCGCGCCTGGGCCTGGGGGGGGAGAAACAGGGGGGGAAATGGGGGGAGATGGGGGGTGAATTGGGGGGCAGGGGGGCAACAGAGAGCATGGAGGTGGAAAAGCAAAAGCCAGCAGCCTAAAGGCAAGGGACCCCAAAGCCAAGACCCCAAAGGCCTGGGACCCCAAACCCAAGACCCTACAGACAAGAGACCCCAAAGCCAACGTCCTGAAGCCCCAAGACCCCAAACCCAAGACCCTAAAGACCCAGGACCCCAAACCCGAGACCCCAAAGGCCTGGGACCCCAAACCCAAGACCCCCTCCAACCCCAAGACCCCAAACCCAACATCCTGAAGTCAAGAGACCCCAAACCCAAGACCCCAAACCCAAGACCCTACAGACAAGAGACCCCAAACCAAGACCCCAAACCCAAGACCCTACAGCCCCAAGACCCCAAAGGTCCGGGACCCCAAACCCAACATCCTACAGCCCCAAAACCCCAAACCCAACATCCTACAGACCCCAAACCCAACACCCTCCAACCCCAAGACCCCAAACCCAACATCCTGAAGTCAAGAGACCCCAAACCCAAGACCCCAAACCCAAGACCCTACAGACAAGAGACCCCAAACCCAACATCCTGAAGTCAAGGGACCCCAAAGCCAAGACCCTACAGACGAGAGACCCCAAACCCAAGACCCCAAACCCAACACCCTACAGACAAGAGACCCCAAACCCAACATCCTACAGATACAAAACCCCAAACCAAGACCCCAAACCCAACATCCTCCAGCCCCAAGACCCCAAAGCCAAGACCCCAAAGGCCTGGGACCCCAAACCCAAGACCCTAAAGACAAGAGACCCCAAACCCAACACCCTACAGCCCCAAGACCCCAACCCGGACCCCCTCCAACCCCAAGACCCCAAACCCAAGACCCTAAAGACCCAAGACCCCAAACCCAACATCCTGAAGTCAAGAGACCCCAAACCCAACATCCTACAGCCCCAAGACCCCAAACCCAAGACCCTACAGATACAAAAACCCAAGACCCTAAAGGCCTGGGACCCCAAACCCAAGACCCTATAGACAAGAGACCCCAAACCCAAGACCCCGAAGGCCTGGGACCCCAAACCCAACATCCTCCAGCCCCAAGACCCCAAACCCAAGACCCCAAACCCAAGACCCTACAGACAAGAGACCCCAAAGCCAAGACCCTATAGATACAAAACCCCAAACCAAGACCCCAAACCCAAGACCCTACAGCCCCCAAGACCCCAAACCCAAGACCCCAAACCCAACATCATACAACCCAAAGACCCCAAAACCAGGACCCTAAAGACCTGAGACCCCAAACCCAACATCCTACAGACAAGAGACCCCAAACCCAAGACCCCAAACCCAAGACCCTACAGACAAGAGACCCCAAACCCAACATCCTACAGACCCCAAACCCAAGGCCCTACAGCCCCATAACCCCAAACCCAACATCCTACAGCCCCAAGACCCCAAACCCAACATCCTAAAGTCAAGAGACCCCAAAGCCAAAGACCCTACAGACAAGAGACCCCAAAGCCAACACCCTACAGCCCCAAGACCCCAAAACGCCGACCCCCTCCAACCCCAAAGCCCCAAGACCCCAAACCCAAGACCCCAAAGGCCTGGGACCCCAAACCCATCATCCTACAGACAAGAGACCCCAAACCCAAGACCCTAAAGACCCAGGACCCCAAACCCTACATCCTAAAGTCAAGAGACCCCAAACCCAAGACCCCAAAGGCCTGGGACCCCAAACCCAACATCCTACAGCCCCAAGACCCCAAACCCAAGACCCTACAGACAAGAGACCCCAAACCAAGACCCCAAACCCAACATCTTCCAGGCCCAAGACCCCAAACCCAAGACCCTAAAGACAAGAGACCCCAAACCCAACATCCTACAGCCCCAAGACCCCAACCCTGACCCCCTGCAACCCCAAGACCCCAAACCCAAGACCCTAAAGACCCAAGACCCCAAACCCAACATCCTGAAGTCAAGAGACCCCAAACCCAACATCCTACAGCCCCAAGACCCCAAACCCAAGACCCTACAGATACAAAACCCAAGACCCTAAAGGCCTGGGACCCCAAACCCAAGACCCTATAGACAAGAGACCCCAAACCCAAGACCCCGAAGGCCTGGGACCCCAAACCCAACATCCTCCAGCCCCAAGACCCCAAACCCAAGACCCCAAACCCAAGACCCTACAGACAAGAGACCCCAAAGCCAAGACCCTATAGATACAAAACCCCAAACCAAGACCCCAAACCCAAGACCCTACAGCCCCCAAGACCCCAAACCCAAGACCCCAAACCCAACATCATACAACCCAAAGACCCCAAAACCAGGACCCTAAAGACCTGAGACCCCAAACCCAACATCCTACAGACAAGAGACCCCAAACCCAAGACCCCAAACCCAAGACCCTACAGACAAGAGACCCCAAACCCAACATCCTACAGACCCCAAACCCAAGGCCCTACAGCCCCATAACCCCAAACCCAACATCCTACAGCCCCAAGACCCCAAACCCAACATCCTAAAGTCAAGAGACCCCAAAGCCAAAGACCCTACAGACAAGAGACCCCAAAGCCAACACCCTACAGCCCCAAGACCCCAAAACGCCGACCCCCTCCAACCCCAAAGCCCCAAGACCCCAAACCCAAGACCCCAAAGGCCTGGGACCCCAAACCCATCATCCTACAGACAAGAGACCCCAAACCCAAGACCCTAAAGACCCAGGACCCCAAACCCTACATCCTAAAGTCAAGAGACCCCAAACCCAAGACCCCAAAGGCCTGGGACCCCAAACCCAACATCCTACAGCCCCAAGACCCCAAACCCAAGACCCTACAGACAAGAGACCCCAAACCAAGACCCCAAACCCAACATCTTCCAGGCCCAAGACCCCAAACCCAAGACCCTAAAGACAAGAGACCCCAAACCCAACATCCTACAGCCCCAAGACCCCAACCCTGACCCCCTGCAACCCCAAGACCCCAAACCCAAGACCCTAAAGACCCAAGACCCCAAACCCAACATCCTGAAGTCAAGAGACCCCAAACCCAACATCCTACAGCCCCAAGACCCCAAACCCAAGACCCTACAGATACAAAACCCAAGACCCTAAAGGCCTGGGACCCCAAACCCAAGACCCTATAGACAAGAGACCCCAAACCCAAGACCCCGAAGGCCTGGGACCCCAAACCCAACATCCTCCAGCCCCAAGACCCCAAACCCAAGACCCCAAACCCAAGACCCTACAGACAAGAGACCCCAAAGCCAAGACCCTATAGATACAAAACCCCAAACCAAGACCCCAAACCCAAGACCCTACAGCCCCCAAGACCCCAAACCCAAGACCCCAAACCCAACATCATACAACCCAAAGACCCCAAAACCAGGACCCTAAAGACCTGAGACCCCAAACCCAAC
Source organism: Lagopus muta (assembly GCF_023343835.1). Lineage (NCBI taxonomy): Eukaryota > Metazoa > Chordata > Aves > Galliformes > Phasianidae > Lagopus > Lagopus muta. The sequence continues at coordinate 58,484 of NW_026040158.1, forward strand.
ATCCTACAGACAAGAGACCCCAAACCCAAGACCCCAAACCCAAGACCCTACAGACAAGAGACCCCAAACCCAACATCCTACAGACCCCAAACCCAAGGCCCTACAGCCCCATAACCCCAAACCCAACATCCTACAGCCCCAAGACCCCAAACCCAACATCCTAAAGTCAAGAGACCCCAAAGCCAAAGACCCTACAGACAAGAGACCCCAAAGCCAACACCCTACAGCCCCAAGACCCCAAAACGCCGACCCCCTCCAACCCCAAAGCCCCAAGACCCCAAACCCAAGACCCCAAAGGCCTGGGACCCCAAACCCATCATCCTACAGACAAGAGACCCCAAACCCAAGACCCTAAAGACCCAGGACCCCAAACCCTACATCCTAAAGTCAAGAGACCCCAAACCCAAGACCCCAAAGGCCTGGGACCCCAAACCCAACATCCTACAGCCCCAAGACCCCAAACCCAAGACCCTACAGACAAGAGACCCCAAACCAAGACCCCAAACCCAACATCTTCCAGGCCCAAGACCCCAAACCCAAGACCCTAAAGACAAGAGACCCCAAACCCAACATCCTACAGCCCCAAGACCCCAACCCTGACCCCCTGCAACCCCAAGACCCCAAACCCAAGACCCTAAAGACCCAAGACCCCAAACCCAACATCCTGAAGTCAAGAGACCCCAAACCCAACATCCTACAGCCCCAAGACCCCAAACCCAAGACCCTACAGATACAAAACCCAAGACCCTAAAGGCCTGGGACCCCAAACCCAAGACCCTATAGACAAGAGACCCCAAACCCAAGACCCCGAAGGCCTGGGACCCCAAACCCAACATCCTCCAGCCCCAAGACCCCAAACCCAAGACCCCAAACCCAACATCATACAACCCAAAGACCCCAAAACCAGGACCCTAAAGACCTGAGACCCCAAACCCAACATCCTACAGACAAGAGACCCCAAACCCAAGACCCCAAACCCAAGACCCTACAGACAAGAGACCCCAAAGCCAACATCCTGAAGTCAAGGGACCCCAAACCCAAGACCCCAAAGGCCTGGGACCCCAAACCCAAGACCCTACAGACAAGAGACCCCAAAGCCAACATCCTGAAGTCAAGGGACCCCAAACCCAAGACCCTACAGCCCCAAGACCCCAAACCCAAGACCCCATAGATACAAAACCCCAAACCAAGACCCCAAACCCAACATCCTCCAGCCCCATGACCCCAAACCCAAGACCCCAAAGGCCTGGGACCCCAAACCCAAGACCCTACAGCCCCAAGACCCTACAGACAAGAGACCCCAAACCCAAGACCCTCCAACCCCAAAACCCCAAGCTCAACATCCTACAGACCCAAGACCCCAAACCCAAGACCCTACAGACAAGAGACCCCAAACCCAAGACCCTCCAACCCCAAAACCCCAAGCTCAACATCCTACAGACCCAAGACCCCAAACCCAAGACCCTACAGACAAGAGACCCCAAACCCAAGACCCCAAACCCAAGACCCTAAAGACCTGGGACCCCAAAACCAACATCCTGAAGTCAAGGGACCCCAAACCCAACACCCTACAGCCCCAAACCCCAACCCTGACCCCCTCCAACCCCAAAAACCCCAAACCCCACTTCCTACAGACATGGGGTCCCCAAAGCCCATAGAGGTGGAAGGGATGGAGAGACTGAAGGCAAGGAACCCATAGGATGGTGGTAATGTGGGCCTGAGTGCTAAAATGCCATTAAATGGGGTCTGGAAGCCAAAATCCTATAAAGATGGGGGCAATGGGGCATGAAATCCCAATTAAATGGGGTCAGTGGGGTATGAAAGCCAAAATCCTACATAAATGGGGTCAATGGGGAGCTAAAATCCCAACAGAATGGGGTCAATGGGGCATCAAATTGCATTTAAATGGGGTCAATGGGGTCTGAAGGCCAAAATCCCATCAAAATGGGGGCAATGGGGAACTGAAATCCCAATAAAATGGGGTCAGTGGGGTCTGAAGGGCCGAAATCCTACATAAATGGGGTCAATGGGGAGCCAAAATCCCAATAAAATGGGGTCAGTGGGGCATCAAATCCTAATTAAACGGGGTCAGTGGGGTCTGAAGGCCAAAATCCTATAAAAAGGGGGTCAATGGGGCATCAAAATCCCATTTAAATGGGGTCAGTGGGGTCCCTCCAGCCCCAAAACCCCCAACCCAACACCCTACAGCCCCAAGACCCTGAACCCAAGACCCCAAAGGCCTGGGACCCCAAACCCAAGACCCTCCAGCCCCAAGACCCCAAACCCAAGACCCTACAGACAAGAGACCCCAAAGCCAAGACCCTATAGATACAAAACCCCAAACCAAGACCCCAAACCCAACATCCTACAGCCCCCAAGACCCCAAACCCAAGACCCCAAACGCAACATCATACAACCCAAAGACCCCAAAACCAGGACCCTAAAGACCTGGGACCCCAAACCCAACACCCTACAGCCCCAAGACCCCAAACCCAACATCCTAAAGGCAAGAGACCCCAAACCCAAGACCCTCCAGCCCCAAGACCCCAAACCCAAGACCCCAAACCCAAGACCCTACAGACAAGAGACCCCAAAGCCAACGTCCTGAAGCCCCAAGACCCCAAACCCAAGACCCTACAGACAAGAGACCCCAAACCAAGACCCCAAACCCAACATCCTCCAGCCCCAAGACCCCAAACCCAAGACCCCAAAGGCCTGGGACCCCAAACCCAAGACCCTAAAGACCCCAAAACCCCAACCTCAACATCCTACAGCCCCAAGACCCCAAACCCAAGACCCTACAGACAAGAGACCCCAACCCCAACATCCTACAGCCCCAAGACCCCAAACCCAACATCCTAAAGGCAAGAGACCCCAAACCCAACACCCTACAGCCCCAAGACCCCAACCCCAACCCCTCCAACCCCAAAACCCCCCCAGCCCCCCAAATCCCCCCCACCTGCAGGTCGTTCTGTGGGTTCCAGTCCAACAGGACCCCAAACCCAACATCCTACAGCCCCAGGACCCCAAACCCAAGACCCCAAAGGCCTGGGACCCCAAACCCAACACCCTACAGCCCCAAGACCCCAAACCCAACATCCTACAGCCCCAAGACCCCAAACCCAAGACCCTACAGACAAGAGACCCCAAACCCAACATCCTACAGCCCCAAGACCCCAAACCCAAGACCCCAAACCCAAGACCCTACAGACATGGGACCCCAAACCCAAGACCCCAAACCCAAGACCCTACAGATGAGAGACCCCAACCCCGACCCCCTCCAGGCCCAAGACCCCAAACCCAAGACCCCAAAGGCCTGGGACCCCAAACCCAACATCCTCCAGCCCCAAGACCCCAAACCCAAGACCCTACAGACAAGAGACCCCAAACCCAAGACCCTACAGATGAGAGACCCCAACCCCGACCCCTCCAGGCCCAAGACCCCAAACCCAAGACCCCAAAGGCCTGGGACCCCAAACCCAACACCCTACAGCCCCAAGACCCCAAACCCAAGACCCTAGAGATACAAAACCCCAAACCAAGACCCTACAGACAAGAGACCCCAAACCAAGACCCCAAACCCAACATCCTACAGCCCCATGACCCCAAACCCAAGACCCTACAGACAAGAGACCCCAAACCCAAGACCCCAAACCCAGGACCCTACAGACAAGAGACCCCCAACCCAACACCCTCCAGCCCCAAGACCCCAAACCCAACATCCTACAGCCCCAAGACCCCAAACCCAAGACCCTACAGACAAGAGACCCCAAACCCAAGACCCCAAACCCAAGACCCTAAGGACCCGGGACCCCAAACCCAACATCCTGAAGTCAAGGGACCCCAAACCCAACACCCTCCAGCCCCAAGACCCCAAACCCAACACCCTACAGACATGGGACCCCAAACCCAAGACCCCAAACCCAAGACCCTACAGACAAGAGACCCCAAACCAAACATCCTACAGACCCCAAACCCAACATCCTACAGCCCCAAGACCCCAAACCCAAGACCCCAAAGGCCTGGGACCCCAAACCCAACACCCTACAGACCCAAGACCCCAAACCCAAGACCCCAAACCCAACATCCTCCAGCCCCGTGACCCCAAACCCAAGACCCTACAGACCCCATAACCCCAAACTCAACATCCTACAGCCCTAAAACCCCAAACCCAACATCCTGAAGTCAAGGGACCCCAAACCCAAGACCCCAAACCCAACATCCTACAGCCCCAAAACCCCAAACCCAAGACCCTAAAGACCCCGGACCCCAAACCCAACATCCTAAAGTCAAGAGACCCCAAACCCAAGACCCCAAACCCAACATCCTACAGCCCCAAGACCCCAAACCCAAGACCCTAAAGTCAAGCGACCCCAAACCAAAGACCCTAAAGACCTGAGACCCCAAACCCAACATCCTACAGCCCCAAAACCCCAAACCCAACATCCTAAAGTCAAGAGACCCCAAACCCAACATCCTACTGACAAGAGACCCCAAACCCAAGACCCCAAACCCAACATCCTACAGCCCCATGACCCCAAACCCAAGACCCTAAAGACCCAAGACCCCAAACCCAACATCCTACAGCCCCATGACCCCAAACCCAAGACCCTAAAGACCCAAGACCCCAAACCCAACATCCTCCAGCCCCAAGACCCCAAACCCAAGACCCTACAGATACAAAACCCCAAACCAAGACCCCAAACCCAACACCCTACAGCCCCAAGACCCCAACCCTGTGCCCCTGCAACCCCAAGACCCCAAACCCAAGACCCTAAAGACCCAGGACCCCAAACCCAACATCCTACAGCCCAAAACCCCAACCTCAACATCCTGAAGTCAAGAGACCCCAAACCCAACATCCTACAGCCCCAAGACCCCAAACCCAAGACCCTACAGACAAGAGACCCCAAACCCAACACCCTACAGCCCCAAGACCCCAAAGCCAAGACCCCAAAGGCCTGGGACCCCAACCCAACATCCTACAGCCCCATGACCCCAAACCCAAGACCCTAAAGATACAAAACCCCAAACCAAGACCCCAAACCCAAGACCCTACAGACAAGAGACCCCAAACCCAAGACCCTACAGCCCCATGACCCCAAACCCAACATCCTACAGCCCCAAGACCCCAAACCCAACATCCTACAGCCCCAAACCCCAACCCTGACCCCCTCCAGCCCCAAGACCCCAAACCCAAGACCCCAAAGGCCTGGGACCCCAAACCCAACATCCTCCAGTCCCAAGACCCCAAACCCAACATCCTACAGACAAGAGACCCCAAACCAAGACCCCAAACCCAAGACCCTACAGACAAGAGACCCCAAACCAAGACCCCAAACCCAACATCCTACAGCCCCAAGACCCCAAACCCAAGACCCTACAGACCTGGGACCCCAAACCCAACATCCTACAGACCTGGGACCCCAACCCTGACCCCCTCCAGCCCCAAGACCCCAACCTCAACATCCTACAGCCCCAAGACCCCAAACCCAAGACCCTACAGACAAGAGACCCCAAAGCCAACATCCTGAAGTCAAGGGACCCCAAACCCAAGACCCTAAAGACAAGAGACCCCAAACCAAAGACCCTACAGATACAAAACCCCAAACCAAGACCCCAAACCCAAGACCCTACAGACAAGAGACCCCAAAGCCAAGACCCCAAACCCAAGACTCTACAGCCCCAAGACCCCAAAGGCCTGGGACCCCAAACCCAACATCCTGAAGCCAAGGGACCCCAAATCCAACATCCTGAAGCCAAGGGACCCCAAATCCAACATCCTATGGACCCTATAGACCCCATAACCCTGACCCCGACCCCCTCCAGCCCCAAAACCCCAAACCCAAGACCCTAAAGACCTGGGACCCCAACCCTAACATCCTGAAGTCCCAAAACCCCAAACCCAACATCCTCCAGCCCCAAGACCCCAAACCCAAGACCCCAATGGCCTGGGACCCCAAACCCAACACCCTACAGACCCCATAACCCCAAAACCCTGACCCCCTCCAACCCCAAGACCCCAAACCCAACATCCTACAGCCCCAAGACCCCAAACCCAAGACCCCAAACCCAAGACCCTACAGAGAAGAGACCCCAAACCCAACATCCTCCAGCCCCAAGACCCCAAACCCAAGACCCCAAACCCGACATCCTACAGCCCCAAGACCCCAACCCCAACCCCTCCAACCCCAAAACCCCCCCAGCCCCCCATTTCCCCCCACCTGCAGGTCGTTCTGTGGGTTCCAATCGGAGTCGAAGATGATGCAGGTGTCGGCCGCCGTCAGGTTGATGCCCAGCCCCCCGGCCCTGGTGCACAGCAGGAAGACGAAGCGATCCGAATCCGCTTTGCTGAAGCGGTCGATGGCGGCCTGGCGCAGGTTGCCCCGCACGCGGCCGTCGATGCGCTCGTAAAGGTACCTGGAAATAGGGGGGGAAAGAGGGCAAATGTGGGGCGGGTTGGGGGGCTGGGGGGGAGATTGGGGGGGTTTGGGGCTCCCATAGGCCCCAAAACCCAACAGATGGGATCCAATGACCCCAAAACCCAAAAGAAGGGGCCCCATTGACCCCAAAATCCAACATAAGGGGCCCCGTTGACCCCAAAAGCCAATAGAAGGGATCCCAATGACCCCAAAACCCAACACAAGGTGCCCCATTGACCCCAAAAGCCAACAGATGGGATCCTATCCATCCCAAAACCCAATAGATGGGATCCCACCGACCCCAAAACCCAATAGAAGGGATCCAATGACCCCAAAAGCCAATAGAAGGGATCCCAATGACCCCAAAACCCAACATAAGGTGTCCCATTGACCCCAAAACCCAACATAAGGGGCCCCATTGACCCCAAAACCCAACAGATGGGATCCCAATGACCCCAAAACCCAACCTGTGATGCCCCACTGACCCCAAAACCCAATAGAAGGGATCCCAATGACCCCAAAACCCAACAGATGGGATCCCAATGACCCCAAAACCCAACAGGTGAGGGGTTGGGGTTGAGATTGGGGTGGTTTGGGGGCTCCGACCGACCCCAAAACCCAATAGAAGGGATCCAATGACCCCAAAACCCAATAGAAGGGATCCCAAAGACCCCAAAACCCAACAGATGGGATCCCAATGACCCCAAAACCCAACATAAGGGATCCCATTGACCCCAAAACCCAATAGAAGGGATCCAATGACCCCAAACCCAATAGAAGGGATCCCAATGACCCCAAAACCCAATAGAAGGGATCCCAATGACCCCAAAACCCAACATAAGGTGCCCCAAAACCCAACAGTTGGGATCCCAATGACCCCAAAACCCAACAGAAGGGATCCCAATGACCCCAAATCCAACATATGGGATCCCAATGACTCCAAAATCCAATAGAAGGGATCCCATTGACCCCAAAACCCAACAGAACCCAACATAAGGTGCCCCATTGACCCCATTGACCCCAGATCCCAACATAAGGTGCCCCACTGACCCCATTGACCCCAAATCCCAACATAAGGTGCCCCATTGACCCCAAAACCCAACGTGTGATGCCCCAACGACCCCAAAACCCAACATAAGGGATCATAATGACCCCAAAACCCAACATAAGGTGCCCCACTGACCCCAAAACCCAACAGAAGGGATCCCAACGACCCCAAAACCCAACAGAACCCAACATAAGGTGCCCCATTGACCCCAAAACCCAACAGTTGGGATCCCAATGACCCCAAAAACCAACAGAACCCAACATAAGGTGCCCCATTGACCCCAAAACCCAACAGAAGGGATCCCAATGACCCCAAAACCCAACGCCTGATGCCCCATTGACCCCAAAACCCAACTGAAGGGATCCCATTGACCCCAAAACCCAACAGAAGGTGCCCCATTGACCCCAAAACCCAACACAAGGGATCCCAATGACCCCAAAACCCAACAGAAGGGATCCCAATGACCCCAAATCCAACAGGGGAGATTCCAAAACCCCAAATGTGGGGCGGTTTGGGGGGTTTGGGGTGGAGATTGGGGGGGTTTGGGGCTTCGACTGACCCCAAAACCCAACAGTTGGGATCATAATGACCCCAAAACCCAACAGATGGGATCCCAATGACCCCAAAACCCAACATAAGGTGCCCCAATGACCCCAAAACCCAACAGATGGGATCCTATCCATCCCAAAACCCAATAGAAGGGATTCCAATGACCCCAAAACCCAATAGAAGGGATCCCAATGACCCCAAATCCAACATAAGGGGCCCCATTGACCCCAAAACCCAACAGATGGGATCCCTTCAACCCCAAAACCCAACAGTTGGGATCCCAATGACCCCAAAACCCAACAGAAGGTGCCCCATTGACCCCAAACCCAACAGGTGAGGGGTTGGGGTTGAGATTGGGGTGGTTTGGGGGGCTGGGGTGGAGATTGGGGGGGTTTGGGGCTCCGACCGACCCCAAAACCCAATAGAAGGGATCCAATGACCCCAAAACCCAACAGAAGGGATCCCAATGACCCCAAAACCCAAGAGAAGGGATCCCACCAACCCCAAAACCCAACAGAAAGGATCCTAATGACCCCAAAACCCAACATAAGGCGCCCCATTGACCCCAAAACCCAACAGATGGGATCCTATCCATCCCAAAACCCAATAGAAGGGATCCCAATGACCCCAAAACCCAACATAAGGGGCCCCATTGACCCCAAAACCCAACAGATGGGATCCCATGGACCCCAAAACCCAACAGATGGGATCCCATGGACCCCAAAACCCAACATAAGGGATCATAATGACCCCAAAACCCAACATAAGGTGCCCCATTGACCCCAAAACCCAACGTGTGGTGCCCCAATGACCCCAAAACCCAACCTGTGATGCCCCATTGACCCCAGAACCCAACATAAGGTGCCCCAAAACCCAACAGAAGGGATCGCAATGACCCCAAAACCCAACAGTTGGGATCCCATTGACCCCAAAACCCAACATAAGGGATCCCAATGACCCCAAAACCCAACCTGTGATGCCCCACTGACCCCAAAACCCAACAGAAGGGATCCCACTGATCCCAAAGCTCAACAGAAGGGATCCCACCAACCCCAAAACCCAACAGATGGGATCCCAATGACCCCAAAACCCAACAGAAGGGATCCCAATGACCCCAAAACCCAACCTGTGATGCCCCATTGACCCCAAAGCCCAACATAAGGTGCCCCATTGACCCCAAAACCCAACGTGTGATGCCCCACCATCCCCAAAACCCAACAGAAGGGATCTCAATGACCCCAAAACCCAACCTGTGATGCCCCACTGACCCCAAAACCCAACTGAAGGGATCCCATTGACCCCAAAACCCAACATAAGGTGCCCCATTGACCCCAAAACCCAACGTGTGGTGCCCCACTGACCCCAAAACCCAACAGAAGGGATCCCAATGACCCCAAAACCCAACATAAGGTGCCCCATTGACCCCAAAACCCAACTCATGCAATCCAACTGACCCCAAAACCCAACAGATGGGATCCCAATGACCCCAAAACCCAACGCCTGATGCCCCAACGACCCCAAAACCCCACAGAACCCCCCCAAAACCCAACAGAAGGTGCCCCATTGACCCCAAAACCCAACAGATGGGATCCCAATGACCCCAAAACCCAACATAAGGTGCCCCATTGACCCCAAAACCCAACATAAGGTGCCCCAATGACCCCAAAACCCAACAGAAGGGGTCATAATGACCCCAAAACCCAAAGGATGGGATCCCAATGACCCCAAAACCCAACAGATGGGATCCCAACGACCCCAAAACCCAACAGAAGGTTCCCCATTGACCCCAAAACCCAACGCATGCAATGCAACTGACCCCAAAACCCAACCTGTGATGCCCCAATGACCCCAAAACCCAACAGAAGGGATCCCAATGACCCCAAAACCCAACAGATGGGATCCCAATGACCCCAAAACCCAACATATGGGATCCCAATGACCCCAAATCCCAACATAAGGTGCCCCATTGACCCCATTGACCCCAAATCCCAACATAAGGTGCCCCACTGACCCCAAAACCCAACAGTTGGGATCCCAATGACCCCAAAACCCAACAGAAGGTGCCACATTGACCCCAGAACCCAACGTGTGATGCCCCACTGGCCCCATAACCCAACATAAGGCGCCCCACTGAGCCCAGAACCCAACAGAAAGGATCCCAATGACCCCAAAACCCAACAGAAGGGATCCCAATGACCCCAAAACCCAACAGAACCCAACATAAGGTGCCCCATTGACCCCAAAACCCAACATAAGGTGCCCCATTGACCCCAAAAGCCAACAGATGGGATCCTATCCATCCCAAAACCCAATAGAAGGGATCCCAATGACCCCAAATCCAACAGGGGAGACTCCAAAACCCCAAATGTGGGGCGGATTGGGGGGCTGGGGGGGAGATTGGGGGGGTTTGGGGGGCTCCCACCGATCCCAAAACCCAATAGAAGGGATCCAATGACCCCAAAACCCAACACTTAGGATCCCAATGACCCCAAATCCAACATAAGGGGCCCCATTGACCCCAAAAGCCAACAGATGGGATCCTATCCATCCCAAAACCCAATAGAAGGGATCCCAATGACCCCAAAACCCAATAGAAGGGATCCCAATGACCCCAAACCCAACACATGGGATCCCAAAGACCCCAAACCCAACACATGGGATCCTATCCATCCCAAAACCCAATAGAAGGGATCCCAATGACCCCAAAACCCAACAGATGGGATCCCAATGACCCCAAATCCAACAGATCGGATCCCATTGACCCCAAAACCCAACAGAACCCAACATAAGGTGCCCCATTGACCCCAAAACCCAACATAAGGTGCCCCATTGACCCCAAAACCCAACGTGTGATGCCCCAACGACCCCAAAACCCAACATAAGGGATCATAATGACCCCAAAACCCAACATAAGGTGCCCCACCGACCCCAAAACCCAACAGAAGGGATCCCACCAACCCCAAAACCCAACGTGTGGTGCCCTACTGACCCCAGAACCCAACATAAGGCGCCCCATTGATCCCAGAACCCAACATAAGGTGCCCCAAAACCCAACTGAAGGGATTCCAATGACCCCAAAACCCAACATAAGGTGCCCCATTGACCCCAGAACCCAACGCATGATGCCCCATTGACCCCAGAACCCAGCAGATGGGATCCCAATGACCCCAAAACCCAACAGTTGGGATCCCACCGACCCCAAAACCCAACAGAACCCAACATAAGGTGCCCCATTGACCCCAAAACCCAACATAAGGGATCCCAATGACCCCAAAACCCAACAGAAGGGATCCCAATGACCCCAAAACCCAACCTGTGATGCCCCACTGACCCCAAAACCCAATAGAAGGGATCCCACCGACCCCAAAACCCAACAGATGGGATCCCAATGACCCCAAAACCAACAGGTGAGACTCCAAAACCCCAAATGTGGGGCGGTTTGTGGGGCTGGGGTGGAGATTGGGGTGGTTTGGGGCTTCGACTGACCCCAAAACCCAATAGAAGGGATCCCAATGACCCCAAAACCCAACAGATGGGATCCCAATGACCCCAAAACCCAACAGAACCCAACATAAGGTGCCCCATTGACCCCAAAACCCAACAGATGGGATCCCACCAACCCCAAAACCCAACAGAACCCAACATAAGGTGCCCCATTGACCCCAAAACCCAACAGATGGGATCCCAATGACCCCAAAACCCAACGTGTGATGCCCCATTGACCCCAAAACCCAACATAAGGTGCCCCATTGACCCCATTGACCCCAAATCCCAACATAAGGTGCCCCACTGACCCCAAAACCCAACCTGTGATGCCCCAATGACCCCAAAACCCTACAGATGGGATCCCAATGACCCCAAAACCCAACATAAGGTGCCCCATTGACCCCAAAAGCCCACAGTTGGGATCATAATGACCCCAAAACCCAACAGATGGGATCTCAATGACCCCAAAACCCAACATAAGGCGCCCCATTGACCCCATTGACCCCATTGACCCCAAAACCCAACATAAGGCGCCCCATTGACCCCATTGACCCCATTGACCCCAAAACCCAACATAAGGTGCTCCATTGACCCCATTGACCCCAAATCCCAACATAAGGTGCCCCACTGACCCCAGAACCCAACCTGTGATGCCCCAATGACCCCAAAACCCAACAGATGGGATCCCAATGACCCCAAAACCCAACATAAGGTGCCCCATTGACCCCATTCACCCCAAATCCCAACATAAGGTGCCCCACTGACGCCAAAACCCAAGAGATGGGATCCCAATGACCCCAAAACCCAACAGAACCCAACATAAGGTGCCCCATTGACCCCAAAACCCAACCTGTGATGCCCCATTGACCCCAAAACCCAACATAGGGTGCCCCACTGACCCCAAAACCCAACAGAACCCCCCCAAAACCCAACATAAGGTGCCCCAATGACCCCAAAACCCAACAGATGGTACCCCATTGACCCCAAAAGCCAACGTGTGATGCCCCACTGACCCCAAAGCTCAACAGATGGGATCCCAATGACCCCAAAACCCAACAGAACCCAACCTGTGATGCCCCATTGACCCCAAAATCCAATAGAAAGGATCCCACCAACCCCAAAACCCAACAGAAGGGATCCCAATGACCCCAAAAGCCAACGTGTGATGACCCACTGACCCCAGAAACCACCATAAGGTGCCCCATTGACCCCAAAACCCAACAGATGGGATCATAACGACCCCAAAACCCAACCTGTGATGCCCCACTGACCCCAAAACCCAACTGAAGGGATCCCATTGACCCCAAAACCCAACATAAGGTGCCCCATTGACCCCAAAACCCAACGAGTGGTGCCCCACTGACCCCAAAACCCAACAGAAGGGATCCCAATGACCCCAAAACCCAACATAAGGTGCCCCATTGACCCCAAAACCCAACTCATGCAATCCAACTGACCCCAAAACCCAACAGATGGGATCCCAATGACCCCAAAACCCAACGCCTGATGCCCCAACGACCCCAAAACCCCACAGAACCCCCCCAAAACCCAACATAAGGTGCCCCAATGACCCCAAAACTCAACAGTTGGGATCCCAATGACCCCAAAACCCAACATAAGGTGCCCCATTGACCCCAAAACCCAACAGATGGGATCTCAATGACCCCAAAACCCAACAGTTGGGATCCCATTGACCCCAAAACCCAACAGATGGGATCCCAATGACCCCAAAACCCAACAGATGGGATCCAATGACCCCAAAACCCAACAGATGGGATCCTATCCATCCCAAAACCCAATAGAAGGGATCCCAATGACCCCAAAACCCAATAGAAGGGATCCCAATGACCCCAAAACCCAACATAAGGTGCCCCATTGACCCCAAAACCCAACAGATGGGATCCCAATGACCCCAAAACCCAATAGAAGGGATCCCACCGACCCCAAAACCCAACACAAGGGATCCCACTGACCCCAAAACCCAACATAAGGTGCCCCATTGACCCCATTGACCCCAAATCCCAACAGAAGGTGCCCCACTGACCCCAAAACCCAACAGATGGGATCCCAATGACCCCAAAACCAAACAGAACCCAACATAAGGTGCCCCATTGACCCCAAAACCCAACCTGTGATGCCCCAATGACCCCAAAACCCAACAGAAAGGATCCCATTGACCCCAAAACCCAACCTGTGATGCCCCATTGACCCCAAAACCCAACAGATGGGATCATAACGACCCCAAAACCCAACGTGTGATGCCCCACTGGCCCCAGAACCCAACATAAGGCGCCCCATTGACCCCATTGACCCCATTGACCCCAAAACCCAACATAAGGCGCCCCATTGACCCCATTGACCCCAAATCCCAACATAAGGTGCCCCATTAACCCCACTGACCCCAAATCCCAACATAAGATGCCCCACTGACCCCAAAACCCAACAGAACCCCCCCAAAACCCAACATAAGGTGCCCCATTGACCCCAAAACCCAACCTGTGATGCCCCAATGACCCCAGAACCCAACCTGTGATGCCCCACTGGCCCCAGAACCCAACATAAGGCGCCCCACTGACCCCAAAACCCAACGCATGATGCCCCACTGACCCCAAAACCCAACAGAAAGGATCCCAATGACCCCAAAACCCAACAGATGGGATCCCAATGACCCCAAAACCCAACATAAGGCGCCCCATTGACCCCATTGACCCCATTGACCCCAAAACCCAACACAAGGCGACCCATTGACCCCATTGACCCCATTGACCCCAAAACCCAACATAAGGCGCCCCATTGACCCCAAAACCCAACAGAACCCCCCCCAAAACCCAACATAAGGTGCCCCAATGACCCCAAAACCCAACAGTTGGGATCCCAATGACCCCAAAACCCAACAGAACCCAACATAAGGTGCCCCATTGACCCCAAAACCCAACAGAACCCAACATAAGGTGCCCCATTGACCCCAAAACCCAACCTGTGATGCCCCAATGACCCCAAAACCCAACAGATGGGATCTCAATGACCCCAAAACCCAACAGATGGGATCCCAATGACCCCAAAACCCAACATAAGGTGCCCCATTGACCCCATTGACCCCAAATCCCAACATAAGGTGCCCCACTGACCCCATTGACCCCAAATCCCAACATAAGATGCCCCACTGACCCCAGAACCCAACAGAACCCCCCCAAAACCCAACATAAGGTGCCCCAATGACCCCAAAACCCAACAGTTGGGATCCCAATGACCCCAAAACCCAACATAAGGTGCCCCATTGACCCCAAAACCCCACAGAACCCCCCCAAAACCCAACATAAGGTGCCCCATTGACCCCAAAGCCCAACAGAAGGGATCCCAGCGACCCCAAAACCCAACATAGGGTGCCCCATTGACCCCAAAACCCAACACATGCAATCCAACTGACCCCAAAACCCAACAGATGGGATCCCAATGACCCCAAAACCCAACAGAAGGGATCCCAACGACCCCAGAACCCAACATAAGGTGCCCCATTGACCCCAAAACCCAACATAAGGTGCCCCATTGACCCCAAAACCCTACAGATGGGATCCCAATGACCCCAAAGCTCAACAGAAGGGATCCCATTGACCCCAGAACCCAACATAAGGTGCCCCATTGACCCCAAAACCCAACATAGGGCGCCCCACCGACCCCAAAACCCCACAGAACCCAACATAAGGTGCCCCAATGACCCCAAAACCCAACGCATGATGCCCCACTGACCCCAGAACCCAACAGAAAGGATCCCAATGACCCCAAAACCCAACAGTTTGGATCCCAATGACCCCAAAACCCAACAGATGGGATCCCAATGACCCCAAAACCCAACATAAGGCGCCCCATTGACCCCATTGACCCCAAATCCCAACATAAGGTGCCCCATTGACCCCCATTGACCCCAAAACCCAACAGAAGGGATCATAACGACCCCAAAACCCAACCTGTGATGCTCCAACGACCCCAGAACCGAACATAAGGTGCCCCATTGACCCCAAAAGCCAACAGAAAGGATTCCAATGACCCCAAAACCCAACAGATGGGATCCCATTGACCCCAAAACCCAACATAAGGTGCCCCACTGACCCCAAAACCCAACAGATGGGATCCCACCGACCCCAAAACCCAACAGAACACAACATAAGGTGCCCCATTGACCCCAAAACCCAACCTGTGATGCTCCACTGACCCCAGAACCCAACAGAAAGGATCCCAATGACCCCAAAACCCAACAGAACCCAACATAAGGTGCCCCATTGACCCCAAAACCCAACAGAACCCAACATAAGGTGCCCCAATGACCCCAAAACCCAACAGATGGGATCCCAATGACCCCAAAACCCAAAGGATGGGATCCCAATGACCCCAAATCCAACAGTTGGGATCCCATTGACCCCAAAATCCAATAGAACGGATCCCAATGACCCCAAAACCCAATAGAAGGGATCCCAATGACCCCAAACCCAACAGATGGGATCCCAATGACCCCAAAACCCAACAGATGGGATCCCACTGACCCCAAAAGCCAATAGATGGGATCCCAATGACCCCAAAATCCAACATAAGGTGCCCCATTGACCCCAAAACACAACAGATGGGATCCTATCCATCCCAAAACCCAATAGAAGGGATCCCAATGACCCCAGAACCCAACAGATGGGATCCCAATGACCCCAAAACCCAACCTGTGATGCCCCAATGACCCCAAAACCCAACAGAACCCCCCCAAAACCCAACATAAGGTGCCCCAATGACCCCAAAACCCAACATAAGGTGCCCCATTGACCCCAAAACCCAACCTGTGATGCCCCAATGACCCCAAAACCCAACAGATGGGATCCCAATGACCCCAGAACCCAACAGAAGGGATCATAATGACCCCAAAACCCAACAGTTGGGATCCCAATGACCCCAAAACCCAACATAAGGTGCCCCATTGACCCCAAAACCCAACGCATGCAATCCAACTGACCCCAAAACCCAATAGAAGGGATCCCAATGACCCCAAAGCCCAACCTGTGATGCCCCATTGACCCCAAAACCCAACAGAAGGGATCCCAATGACCCCAAAGCCCAACATAAGGTGCCCCATTGACCCCAGAACCCAACATAAGGTGCCCCAAAACCCAACAGAAGGGATCCCAATGACCCCAAAACCCAACAGAACCCAACCTGTGATGCCCCATTGACCCCAAAACCCAACAGAAAGGATCCCATTGACCCCAAAACCCAACAGAACCCAACATAAGGAGCTCCATTGACCCCAGAACCCAACCTGTGATGCCCCATTGACCCCAAAACCCAACAGAACCCAACATAAGGTGCCCCATTGACCCCAAAACCCAACCTGTGATGCCCCATTGACCCCAAAGCCCAACGTGTGATGCCCCAACGACCCCAAAACCCAACGCCTGATGCCCCATTGACCCCAAAGCCCAACGTGTGATGCCCCAACGACCCCAAAACCCAACGCCTGATGCCCCAACGACCCCAGAACCCAACGTGTGATGCCCCATTGACCCCAGAACCCAACATAAGGGATCCCAAAGACCCCAAAACCCAACCTGTGATGCCCCACTGACCCCAAAACCCAACAGAAGGGATCCCACTGATCCCAAAGCTCAACAGAAGGGATCCCACCAACCCCAAAACCCAACAGAAAGGATCCCAATGACCCCAAAACCCAACATAAGGCGCCCCATTGACCCCATTGACCCCATTGACCCCAAAACCCAACATAAGGTGCCCCATTGACCCCATTGACCTCATTGACCCCAAAACCCAACACAAGGCACCCCACCGACCCCAAAACCCAACAGAACCCCCCCAAAACCCAACATAAGGTGCCCCACTGACCCCAAAACCCAACAGATGGGATCCCAATGACCCCAAAACCAAACAGAACCCAACATAAGGTGCCCCATTGACCCCAAAACCCAACCTGTGATGCCCCACTGACCCCAGAACCCAACAGAAAGGATCCCATTGACCCCAGAACCCAACCTGTGATGCCCCATTGACCCCAGAACTCAACAGAAGGCGCCCCATTGACCCCAAAACCCAACATAAGGTGCCCCAACGACCCCAAAACCCAACATAAGGTGCCCCAACGACCCCAAAAGCCAACAGATGGGATCATAATGACCCCAAAACCCAACGTGTGGTGCCCTACTGACCTCAGAACCCAACATAAGGTGCCCCATTGACCCCAAAACCCAACATAAGGCGCCCCAATGACCCCAAAACCCAACAGATGGTGCCCCATTGACCCCAAAACCCAACATAAGGCGCCCAATTGACCCCAAAACCCAACGTGTGATGCCCCAACGACCCCAAAACCCAACAGAAGGGATCCCAATGACCCGAAAACCCAACAGAACCCAACATAAGGTGCCCCATTGACCCCAAAACCCAACACAAGGGGTCATAATGACCCCAAAACCCAACATAAGGTGCCCCATTGACCCCAAAACCCAACATAAGGCGCCCAATTGACCCCAAAACCCAACGTGTGATGCCCCAACGACCCCAAAACCCAACAGTTTGGATCCCAATGACCCCAGAAACCAACATAAGGTGCCCCATTGACCCCAAAACCCAACATAAGATGCCCCATTGACCCCAAAACCCAACGTGTGATGCCCCACTGACCCCAAAACCCAACAGATGGGATCCCAATGACCCCAAAACCCAACAGAACCCAACATAAGGTGCCCCATTGACCCCAAAACCCAACCTGTGATGCCCCATTGACCCCAAAACCCAACATAGGGTGCCCCAATGACCCCAAAACCCAACAGAAGGGATCCGAATGACCCCACAACCCAACATAAGGCGCCCCATTGACCCCATTGACCCCAAAACCCAACATAAGGCGCCCCATTGACCCCATTGACCCCATTGACCCCAAAACCCAACATAAGGCGCCCCATTGACCCCATTGACCCCATTGACCCCAAAACCCAACATAAGGTGCCCCATTGACCCCAAAACCCAACGTGTGATGAGCCACTGACCCCAAAACCCAACAGTTGGGATCCCAATGACCCCAAAACCCAACAGATGGGATCCCAATGACCCCAAAACCCAACAGAAGGGATCCCAATGACCCCAAAACCCAACAGATGGGATCCCAATGACCCCAAAACCCAACATAAGGTGCCCCATTGACCCCAAAACCCAACATAAGGTGCCCCATTGACCCCAAAACCCAACCTGTGATGCCCCATTGACCCCAAAACCCAACAGAAGGCACCCCATTGACCCCATTGACCCCATTGACCCCAAAACCCAACAGAAGGGATCCCAACGACCCCAAAACCCAACAGAACCCAACATAAGGTGCCCCAATGACCCCAAAACCCAACCTGTGATGCCCCACTGACCCCAAAACCCAACATAAGGCGCCCCATTGACCCCATTGACCCCAAAACCCAACATAAGGCGCCCCACCGACCCCAAAACCCCACAGAACCCCCCCAAATCCCCCCCCATGGCCTCGCGCACCTCTTCTGGATGAGGTAATCCTCCAGGATGTCGAGGCATCGAACCATCTGCGAGAACACCAGCACCTTGTGGCCTCCGGCCTTGAGTTTGGGCAGCAGCTTGTCGAGGAGCACCAGCTTGCCGGCCGATCGCACCATGGCCTGCAGGTGGAAGTCGTGGGGCACGTGGTGGGGGCAGGAGTCCCGAAATTCGGCCAGGATCTTCTCCTCTGCACCTATATTTGGGGTTGGGGGGGGGAAAGGGTGAGGGGCAGCCAATGCGATCGGTGAGGATGGATGTGGGGTGAAATGGAGGGATTTGGGGGGGAAATGGGGAGGGAATGGGGGTGGAGGAGGGTTAGAAAGGGAAGGAGCCCCATAGAATGGGGTCAGAAGGCAAAGGAACCCCATGGAATGGGGTCAGAAAGCAAAGAAACCCCATAGTGGTTTTGGGGTGGTTTGGGGTGGATTTGGGGTGGTTTAGGGGCCTATGATGAGGTAGGGATGGTTGGGGTGGTTTTGGGGTGGTTTTGGGGTGGTTTTGGGGTGGTTTGGGGTGGTTTTGGGGTGGTTTTTGGGGTGGTTTTGGGGCCTATGATGAGGTAGGGGTGGTTTTGGGGTGGTTTTTGGGGTGGTTTTGGGGCCTATGATGAGGTAGGGGTGGTTTTGAGGTGGTTTTGGGGTGGTTTTTGAGGCCTATGCTGACCGTTGATGAGGTAGGGCTGGTTGGGGTGGTTTTGGGGTGGTTTTGGGGTGGTTTTGGGGTGGTTTTGGGGTGGTTTTGGGGTGGTTTTGAGGCCTATGCTGACCATTGATGAGGTAGGGGTGGTTGTGGGGTGGTTTTGGGGTGGTTTTGGGGTGATTTTGGGTCATTTTGGGGTGGTTTTGGGGCGGTTTTGAGGCCTATGCTGACCGTTGATGAGGTAGGGGTGGTTTTGGGTTGGTTTTTGGTGGTTTTGGGGTGATTTGGGGTGATTTTGGGGTGGTTTTGAGGCCTATGCTGACCGTTGATGAGGTAGGGGTGGTTGTGGGGCCTATGATGAGGTAGGGGTGGTTTTGGGGTGGTTTTGGGGTGATTTTAAGGTGGTTTTGAGGCCTATGCTGACCATAGATGAGGTAGGGCTGATTTTGGGGTGGTTTTGGGGTGGTTTTGGGGTGATTTTGGGTCATTTTGGGCTGATTTTGGGGCGTTTTTGAGGCCTATGCTGACCATTGATGATGTAGGGGTGGATTTAGGGTGGTTTTGGGGTGGTTTTGGGGCCTATGATGAGGTTTTGGGGTGGTTTTGGGATGGTTTTTGGGGCCTATGATGAGGTAGGGCTGATTTTGGGGTGGTTTTGGGGTGATTTTGGGTCATTTTGGGGTGGTTTTGGGGCGGTTTTGAGGCCCATGCTGACCGTTGATGAGGTAGGGGTGGTTTTGGGGGGGTTTTGGGGTGGTTTTGTGGTGATTTTGAGGTGCTTTTGAGGCCTGTGATGAGGTAGGGATGGTTGGGGTGGTTTTGGGGTGATTTTGGGTCATTTTGGGGTGGTTTTGGGGTGGTTTTAAGGTGGTTTTGGGGCGGTTTTGAGGCCTATGCTGACCGTTGATGAGGTAGGGGTGGTTTTGGGGTGGTTTTGGGGTGGTTTTGGGGTGATTTTGGGTCATTTTGGGGTGGTTTTGGGGCGTTTTTGAGGCCTATGCTGACCGTTGATGAGGTAGGGGTGGATTTAGGGTGGTTTTGGGGTGGTTTTGGGGCCTATGATGAGGTTTTGGGGTGGTTTTGGGATGGTTTTTGGGGCCTATGATGAGGTAGGGCTGATTTTGGGGTGGTTTTGGGGTGATTTTGGGTCATTTTGGGGTGGTTTTGGGGCGGTTTTGAGGCCCATGCTGACCGTTGATGAGGTAGGGGTGGTTTTGGGGGGGTTTTGGGGTGGTTTTGTGGTGATTTTGAGGTGCTTTTGAGGCCTGTGATGAGGTAGGGATGGTTGGGGTGGTTTTGGGGTGATTTTGGGTCATTTTGGGGTGGTTTTGGGGTGGTTTTAAGGTGGTTTTGGGGCGGTTTTGAGGCCTATGCTGACCGTTGATGAGGTAGGGGTGGTTTTGGGGTGGTTTTGGGGTGGTTTTGGGGTGATTTTGGGTCATTTTGGGGTGGTTTTGGGGCGTTTTTGAGGCCTATGCTGACCGTTGATGAGGTAGGGGTGGATTTTAGGGTGGTTGGGGTGGTTTTGGGGTGGTTTTAAGGTGTTTTTGGGGTGGTTTTGGGGTGGTTTTGGGGTGGTTTTGGGGTGGTTTTGGGGCGGTTTTGAGGCCTATGCTGACCGTTGATGATGTAGGGGTGGTTTTGGGGTGGTTTTGGGGTGATTTTGGGGTGGTTTTGAGGCCTATGCTGACTGTTGATGAGGTAGGGGTGGTTTTGGGGTGGTTTTGGGTTCGTTTTTGTGTGGTTTTGAGGCCTATGCTGACCGTTGATGATGTAGGGGTGGTTTTGGGGTGGTTTTGGGGTGGTTTTGGGGCCTATGATGAAGTAGGGATGGTTGGGGTGGTTTTGGGGCCTATGCTGACCATTAATGGGGTGGTTGGGGTGGTTTTTAGGGTGGTTTTGGGGTGGTTTTGGGGTGGTTTTGGGTTGATTTTGGGGTGGTTTTGGGGCCTATGCTGACCGTTGATGATGTAGGGGTGGTTTTGGGGTGTTTCTGGGGTGGTTTTGGGGCGTTTTTGAGGCCTATGCTGACCGTTGATGAGGTAGGGGTGGTTTTGGGGTGGTTTTAAGGGGTTTTGGGGTGGTTTTGGGGTGGTTTTGGGTCATTTTGGGTTGATTTTGGGGTGGTTTTGAGGCCTATGCTGACCATTGATGATGTAGGGGTGGTTTTGGGGTGGTTGGGGTGGTTTTGGGGTGGTTTTGGGGTGATTTTGGGTCATTTTGGGGCGGTTTTGAGGCCTATGCTGATCATTGATGAGGTAGGGGTGGTTTTGGGGTGGTTTTGGGGTGGTTTTGGGGTGGTTTTGGGGTGGTTTTGGGGTGGTTTTGGGGCCTATGATGAGGTATGGATGGTTGAGGTGGTTTTGGGGTGGTTTGGGGTGATTTTGGGTCATTTTGGGGTGGTTTTGGGGCGGTTTTGAGGCCTATGCTGACCATTGATGATGTAGGGGTGGTTTTGGGGTGGTTTGGGGTGATTTTGGGGTGGTTTTGGGGCGGTTTTGGGGCGGTTTTGAGGCCTATGCTGACCATTGATGATGTAGGGGTGGATTTTAGGGTGGTTGGGGTGGTTTTGGGGTGGTTTTAAGGTGATTTTGGGGTGTTTTTGAGGCCTATGCTGACCGTTGATGAGGTAGGGGTGGTTTTGGGGTGGTTTTGGGGCCTATGATGAGGTATGGATGGTTGGGGTGGATTTGGGGTGGTTTTGGGGTGGTTTTGGGTCATTTTGGGGTGGTTTTGGGGTGGTTTTGGGGTGATTTTGGGGTGGTTTTGGGGTGGTTTTGGGGTGATTTTGGGGTGGTTTTGGGTCATTTTGGGGTGGTTTTGGGGCGGTTTTGGGGTGATTTGGGGTCATTTTGGGTCATTTTGGGGCGTTTTTGAGGCCCATGCTGACCGTTGATGAGGTAGGGGTGGTTTTGGGGTCATTTTGGGTCATTTTGGGGTGTTTTTGGGGTGGTTTTGGGGTGATTTTGGGTCATTTTGGGGTGATTTTGGGTCATTTTGGGGTGTTTTGGGGTGATTTTGGGTCATTTTGGGTCATTTTGGGGCGTTTTTGAGGCCCATGCTGACCGTTGATGAGGTAGGGGGTGGTTGCAGCACTTGCGCAGCTCCATCATGGTGTTGAGCAGGTTGGGCATGTTGGTGTGGCCGGCGCCTTTGGACAGGAAGGAGAAGTTCTTCTCCAGGATGGCCCTGTAGTATTTCTTCTGGATGTTGGTCAGCTCCACCTCGATGATGGTTTCCTGTTTGGGGGCCAGGTTCTTCTCCACGTCTTCCTTCAGGCGGCGGAGCATCATGGGCTTGAGGATGGCCTGCAGCTTCTGGACCTATGGGGGGAAATGGGGGGTTATAGGGGGGGAAATGGGGGGGATTTGGGGGTCAGAGGATGGTTTGAGGCCTATGGATCTATGGGGGGTTATAGGGGGGGGGGAAAAGGGGGGATTTGGGGGTCAGAGGATGGTTTGAGGCCTGTGGATCTATGGGGGGAAATGGGGGGGATTTGGGGGTCAGAGGATGGTTTGAAGCCTATGGATCTATGGGGTGGAAATGGGGGGTTATAGGGGGGGAAATGGGGGGTTATAGGGGGAGAAAGGGGGGGATTTGGGGGTCTGAGGATGGCCTGGAGCTTATGGATCTATGGGGGGAAATGGGGGGTTATAGGGGGGAAATGGGGGGTTAGAGGGGGGGAAAGGAGGGGATTTGGGGGTCAGAGGATGGTTTGAGGCCTATGGATCTATGGGGTGGAAACGGGGGGATTATAGGGGGGGAAATGGGGGGGATTTGGGGGTCAGAGGATGCTTTGAGGCCTATGGATCTATGGGGGGGAAATAGGGGGGTTATAGGGGGGGAAAGAAGGGGATTTGGGGGTCAGAGGATGCTTTGAAGCCTATGGATCTATGGGGGGAAATGGGGGGATTTGGGGGTCTTTGGGATGCTTTGAGGCCTATGGATCTATGGGGGGAAATGGGGGGTTATAGGGGGGGAAAGGAGGGGATTTGGGGGTCAGAGGATGGTTTGAGGCCTATGGATCTATGGGGGGAAATGGGGGGGATTTGGGGGTCAGAGGATGGTTTGAGGCCTATGGATCTATGGGGGGAAATGGGGGGTTATAGGGGGGGAAAGGAGGGGATTTGGGGGTCAGAGGATGGTTTGAGGCCTATGGATCTATGGGGGGAAATGGGGGGGATTTGGGGGTCAGAGGATGGTTTGAGGCCTATGGATCTATGGGGTGGAAATGGGGGGGATTTGGGGGTCTTTGGGATGGTTTGAAGCCTATGGATCTATGGGGGGAAATGGGGGGGATTTGGGGGTTTTTGGGATGGTTTGAGGCCTATGGATCTATGGGGGGAAATGGGGGGGATTTGGGGGTTTTTGGGATGGTTTGAGGCCTATGGATCTATGGGGGGAAATGGGGGGGATTTGGGGGTCAGAGGATGGTTTGAGGCCTATGGATCTATGGGGGGAAATGGGGGGTTATAGGGGGGGAAATGGGGGGGATTTGGGGGTCAGAGGATGCTTTGCGCCCTATAGATCTATGGGGCGGAAATGGGGGTCCAAATCTATGGGGTTTTTTGGGGTTTTTCCCCACCTGCTCCTCGGTTTTGAGGTCGCCGAAGTCCTTGAGGAATTCGGCCTCGGATGGAAACTGCGACGGCTCCAGGAAGTGGAGCAGGGAGAAAAGTTCCTCCACCGTGTTCTGCAGCGGGGTGCCGGTGAGCAGCACCTTGTGCTCCTGGTAGGGGGGGAAAGGGGGGCTGGGACCCATAGCAGCGCCGCTGCCCCATAGGGAGGGCTATAGGGCGGCCCTATAGGGCAGGGGAGGAACACAAACCCAACCCTGACCCCATAAAGAATGCAGGGCAGCCCTATAGGGCAGGGGAGGGCCACAAAGGGCCCCAATCCCAACCCAAACCCCATAGAGAGGGCTATAGGGCGGCCCTATAGGGCAGGGGAGGACCACAAAGGGCCCCAGACCCCATAAAGGCCTGCAGGAGAATCCTATAGGGAATAGGATGACCCCAAAGCCAACCCTGACCCCATAAGGAATGCAGGAGAATCCTATAGGGCAGGGGAGGACCCCAAACCCAACCCAGACCCCATAAAGACCCCAGACCCCATAAAGAGCTGCAGGAGAATCCTATAGGGCATGGCAGGACCCCAAAGGGCCCCAAACCCCATAAACAAGGTCAAGACAATCCTATAGGGCATGGGAGGACCCCAAAGCCAACCCTGACCCCATAAAGACCTGTAGGGCAGCCCTATAGGGCAGGGGAGGGCCACAAAGGGCCCCAGACCCCATAAGGAATGCAGGGCAGCCCTATAGGGAACAGGACGACCCTAAAGGATCCCAAACCCCATAAAGGCCTGCAGGAGAATCCTATAGGGCACAGAAAGACCCCAAACCCAACCCAGACCCCATAAAGACCCCAGACCCCATAAAGGCCTGCAGGAGAATCCTATAGGGCATAGGAAGACCCCAAAGCCAACCCTGACCCCATAAAGACCTGTAGGGCAGCCCTATAGGGCAGGGGAGGGCCACAAAGGGCCCCAAACCCCATAAGGAATGCAGGGCAGCCCTATAGGGAACAGGAGGACCCCAAAGCCAACCCTGACCCCATAAATGCCTATAGGGCAGCCCTATAGGGCAGGGGAGGACCCCAAAGGGCCCCTAAACCCAATCCAGACCCCATAAAGACTGCAGGAGAATCCTATAGGGCAGGGGAGGACCCCAAACCCAACCCAGACCCCATAAAGACCCCAGACCCCATAGAGACCTCCAGGAGAATCCTATAGGGAACAGCATGACCCCAAAGCCAACCCAGACCCCATAAAGACTGCAGGGCAGTGCTATAGGGCATGGCAGGACCCCAAAGGGCCCCAAACCCAACCCAGACCCCATAAAGAGCTACAGGACAATCCTATAGGGCAGGGGAGGACCCCAAAGCCAACCCTGACCCCATAAAGAATGCAGGGCAGCCCTATAGGGCAGGGGAGGGCCCCAAACCCAACCCAGACCCCATAAAGACCCCAGACCCCATAAAGAGCTGCAGGACAATCCTATAGGGAATAGGATGACCCCAAAGCCAACCCAGACCCCATAAAGCATGCAGGGCAGCCCTATAGGGCAGGGGAGGACCCCAAAGGGCCCCAAAGCCAACCCAGACCCCATAAATGCTTGCAGGACAATCCTATAGGGCATGGGAGGACCCCAAAGCCAACCCTGACCCCATAAATGCCTGTAGGGCAGCCCTATAGGGCAGGGGAGGGCCACAAAGGGCCCCAGACCCCATAAGGAATGCGGGGCAGCCCTATAGGGCATGGGAGGGCCCCAAAGCCAACCCTGACCCCATAAACACCTGTAGGGCAGCCCTATAGGGCAGGGGAGGACCCCAAAGGTCCCTAAACCCCATAAACAGCAGCAGGGCAGCCCTATAGGGAACAGGATGACCCTAAAGGACCCCAAAGCCAACCCTGACCCCATAAAGAATGCAGGGCAGCCCTATAGGGCAGGGGAGGACCCCAAAGGGCCCCAAACCCCATAAAGACTGCAGGGCAGCCCTATAGGGCAGGGGAGGACCCCAAAGGGCCCCAAACCCCATAAAGACTGCAGGGCAGCCCTATAGGGAACAGGAGGACCCCAAAGGACCCCAAACCCCATAAAGGCCTGCAGGAGAATCCTATAGGGCAGGGGAGGGCCCCAAAGCCAACCCTGACCCCATAAAGACTGAAGGGAGCCCTATAGGGCAGGGGAGGACCCCAAACCCAACCCAGACCCCATAAAGACCCCAGACCCCATAAAGAGCTGCAGGAGAATCCTATAGGGCATGGCAGGACCCCAAAGGGCCCCAAACCCCATAAACAAGGTCAAGACAATCCTATAGGGCATGGGAGGACCCCAAAGCCAACCCTGACCCCATGAATGCCTGTAGGGCAGCCCTATAGGGCAGGGGAGGGCCCCAAACCCCATAAAGAATGCAGGGCAGCCCTATAGGGCAGGGGAGGGCCACAAAGGGCCCCAGACCCCATAAGGAAGGCAGGGCAGCCCTATACGGAATAGGATGACCCCAAAGCCAACCCTGACCCCATAAATGCCTATAGGGCAGCCCTATAGGGCAGGGGAGGACCCCAAAGGGCCCCAGACCCCATAAACAGCTGCAGCACAATCCTATAGGGAATGGGATGACCCCAAAGCCAACCCTGACCCCATAAATGCCTATAGGGCAGCCCTATAGGGCAGGGGAGGGCCACAAAGGGCCCCAATCCCAACCCTGACCCCATAAAGACCTACACAACAATCCTATAGGGCATGGGAGGACCCCAAAGGGCCCCAAACCCCATAAGGAAGGCAGGGCAGCCCTATACGGAATAGGATGACCCCAAAGCCAACCCTGACCCCATAAATGCCTATAGGGCAGCCCTATAGGGCATGGCAGGACCCCAAAGGGCCCCAAACCCAATCCAGACCCCATAAAGACCCCAGACCCCATAAAGACCTCCAGGAGAATCCTATAGGGAATAGGATGACCCCAAAGCCAACCCAGACCCCATAAAGACTGCAGGGCAGCCCTATAGGGCAGGGGAGGGCCACAAAGGGCCCCAAACCCCATAAAGAATGCAGGAGAATCCTATAGGGAATAGGAGGACCCCAAACCCGACCCCAAAGTAAACCCAGACCCCATAAAGGCCTGTAGGGCAGCCCTATAGGGCAGGGGAGGACCCCAAAGGTCCCTAAACCCAACCCAGACCCATAAACAGCTGCAGGGCAGCCCTATAGGGCATGGCAGGACCCCAAACCCAACCCAGACCCCATAAATGCCTGTAGGGCAGCCCTATAGGAAACAGGAGGACCCCAAACCCAACATAGACCCCATAAAGGCCTGTAGGGCAGTGCTATAGGGCATGGGAGGACCCCAAAGCCAACACTGACCCCATAAATACCTGTAGGGCAGCCCTATAGGGAATAGGATGACCCCAAATGGCCCTAAGCCCAATCCAGACCCCATAAATGCCTGTAGGGCAGTGCTATAGGGCATGGCAGGACCCCAAAGCCAACCCTGACCCCATAAATGCCTGTAGGGCAGCCCTATAGGGCATGGCAGGACCCCAAAGCCAACCCTGACCCCATAAACGCCTGTAGGGCAGCCCTATAGGGCAGGGGAGGACCCCAAACCCAACCCTGACCCCATAAAAAAGGTCAAGACAATCCTATAGGGCACAGGAGGACCCCAAAGCCAACCCTGACCCCATAAAGACTGCAGGGCAGCCCTATAGGGCATGAAAGGACCCCAAACCCAACCCTGACCCCATAAACAAGGTCAAGACAATCCTATAGGGCATGGGAGGACCCCAAAGGTCCCCAGACCCCATAAACACCTTCAGGACAATCCTATAGGGAACAGGATGACCCCAAAGCCAACCCAGACCCCATAAAGAATGCAGGGCAGCCCTATAGGGAACAGGATGACCCTAAAGGACCCCAAAGCCAACCCTGACCCCATAAATGCCTGTAGGGCAGTGCTATAGGGCATGGGAGGACCCCAAAGGGCCCCAAACCCCATAAGGAATGCAGGGCAGCCCTATAGGGCAGGGCAGGACCCCAAAGCCAACCCTGACCCCATAAAGACTGCAGGGCAGCCCTATAGTGAATAGGATGACCCCAAATGGCCCTAAGCCCAATCCAGACCACATAAAGGCCTGTAGGGCAGCCCTATAGGGCATAGGAGGACCCCAAAGGACCCCAAACCCAACCCAGACCCCATAAAGGCCTGCAGGAGAATCCTATAGGGAATAGGATGACCCCAAAGCCAACCCTGACCCCATAAATGCCTATAGGGCAGCCCTATAGGGCAGGGGAGGACCCCAAACCCCATAAAGAAGGCAGGGCAGCCCTATAGGGCAGGGGAGGACCCCAAACCCGACCCCAAAGCCAACCCTGACCCCATAAACGCCTGTAGGGCAGTGCTATAGGGCAGGGCAGGACCCCAAAGGGCCCCAAACCCCATAAACAAGGTCAAGACAATCCTATGGGGCATGGGAGGACCCCAAAGCCAACCCTGACCCCATAAAGAATGCAGGGCAGCCCTATAGGGTATGGGAGGACCCCAAAGGGCCCCAAACCCCATAAACAGCAGCAGAGCAGCCCTATAGGGAACAGGATGACCCTAAAGGACCCCAAAGCCAACCCTGACCCCATAAGGAAGGCAGGGCAGTGCTATAGGGCATGGCAGAACCCCAAACCCGACCCCAAAGCCAACCCAGACCCCATAAAGGCCTGCAGGACAATCCTATAGGGCACTGAAAGACCCCAAACCCAACCCAGACCCCATAAAGACCCCAGACCCCATAAAGACCTCCAGGAGAATCCTATAGGGAATAGGATGACCCCAAAGCCAACCCAGACCCCATAAAGACTGCAGGGCAGCCCTATAGGGCAGGGGAGGACCCCAAAGGGCCCCAAACCCCATAAAGAAGGCAGGGCAGCCCTATAGGGCATGGCAGGACCCCAAAGCCAACCCTGACCCCATAAAGACTGCAAGGCAGTGCTATAGGGCAGGGGAGGACCCCAAAGGGCCCCTAAACCCAACCCAGACCCCATAAAGAGCTACAGGAGAATCCTATAGGGCATGGCAGGACCCCAAAGCCAACCCTGACCCCATAAAGAATGCAGGGCAGCCCTATAGGGCATGGGAGGGCCCCAAACCTGACCCAGACCCCATAAACACTTGTAGGGCAGCCCTATAGGGAACAAGAGGGCCCCAAAGCCAACCCTGACCCCATAAATGCCTATAGGGCAGCCCTATAGGGCAGGGGAGGGCCACAAAGGGCCCCAAACCCCATAAAGAATGCAAGGCAATCCTATAGGGCAGGGCAGGACCCCAAAGCCAACCCTGACCCCATAAAGACTGCAGGGCAGCCCTATAGGGCATGGCAGGACCCCAAACCCAACCCTGACCCCATAAAGACCTGTAGGGCAGTGCTATAGGGCAGGGCAGGACCCCAAAGTGCCCCAAACCCAACCCAGACCCCATAAAGACCTACAGGACAATCCTATAGGGAATAGGATGATCCCAAATGGCCCCAAACCCCATAAGGAATGCAGGGCAGCCCTATAGGGCATGGCAGGACCCCAAAGCCAACCCTGACCCCATAAAGACTGCAGGGCAGCCCTATAGGGCAGGGGAGGGACACAAAGGGCCCCAATCCCAATCCAGACCCCATAAAGACCCCAGACCCCATAAAGACCCCAGACCCCATAAAGACCTCCAGGACAATCCTATAGGGAATAGGATGACCCCAAAGCCAACCCAGACCCCATAAATGCCTATAGGGCAGCCCTATAGGGCAGGGGAGGGCCACAAAGGGCCCCAAACCCCATAAAGAATGCAGGAGAATCCTATAGGGAATACGAGGACCCCAAACCCAACCCAGACCCCATAAAGGCCTGCAGGAGAATCCTATAGGGAACAGGATGACCCCAAAGCCAACCCAGACTCCATAAACGCCTGTAGGGCAGCCCTATAGGGAATAGGATGACCCGAAAGCCAACCCTGACCCTATAAAGAATGCAGGGCAATCCTATAGGGCAGGGGAGGACCCCAAAGGGCCCCTAAACCCAATCCAGACCCCATAAAGACCTACAGGACAATCCTATAGGGAATAGGAGGACCCCAAGGCCAACCCAGACCCCATAAAGAATGCAGGGCAGCCCTATAGGGCATGGCAGGACCCCAAAGCCAACCCTGACCCCATAAATGCTTGCAGGGCAGCCCTATAGGGCATGGCAGGACCCCAAAGGGCCCCAGACCCCATAAGGAATGCAGGGCAGCCCTATAGGGCATGGCAGGACCCCAAAGCCAACCCTGACCCCATAAAGGCCTGCAGGAAAATCCTATAGGGAATAGGATGACCCCAAACCCAACCCCAAAGTAAACCCAGACCCCATAAAGGCCTGTAGGGCAGCCCTATAGGGCATGGCAGGACCCCAAAGGGCCCCAAACCCCATAAGGAATGCAGGGCAGCCCTATAGGGCAGGGCAGGACCCCAAAGGCCCCAAACCCAACCCAGACCCCATAAAGACCTACACGACAATCCTATAGGGCATGGCAGGACCCCAAAGCTAACCCTGACCCCATAAAGACCTCGAGGACAATCCTATAGGGCATGGGAGGACCCCAAAGGTCCCCAGACCCCATAAACACCTTCAGGACAATCCTATAGGGAACAGGATGACCCCAAATGTCCCCAAACCCCATGAAGAGCTGCAGGACAATCCTATAGGGAATGGGATGACCCCAAACCCAACCCTGACCCCATAAAGACCTGTAGGGCAGCCCTATAGGGCAGGGGAGGACCCCAAAGGGCCCCAAACCCCATAAAGACTGCAGGGCAGCCCTATAGGGCAGGGGAGGGCCACAAAGGGCCCCAGACCCCATAAGGAATGCAGGGCAGCCCTATAGGGAATAGGATGACCCCAAATGGCCCTAAGCCCAATCCAGACCCCATAAATGCCTGTAGGGCAGTGCTATAGGGCATGGCAGGACCCCAAAGGGCCCCAAACCCCATAAAGGCCTGCAGGAGAATCCTATAGGGCACTGAAAGACCCCAAATCCAACCCAGACCCCATAAAGAATGCAGGGCAGCCCTATAGGGCATGGCAGGACCCCAAAGCCAACCCTGACCCCATAAATGCCTGTAGGGCAGGCCTATAGGGCATGGCAGGACCCCAAAGGGCCCCAAACCCAACCCAGACCCCATAAAGAGCTACAGGAGAATCCTATAGGGAACAGGATGACCCCAAAGCCAACCCTGACCCCATAAAGAATGCAGGGCAGCCCTATAGGGCAGGGGAGGGCCCCAAAGGGCCCCAAACCCCATAAAGGCCTGCAGGACAATCCTATAGGGCACTGAAAGACCCCAAACCCAACCCAGACCCCATAAAGACCCCAGACCCCATAAAGACCTCCAGGACAATCCTATAGGGAATAGGATGACCCCAAAGCCAACCCTGACCCCATAAAGACTGCAGGGCAGTGCTATAGGGCAGGGGAGGGCACCAAAGCCAATCCAGACCCCATAAAGAATGCAGGGCAGCCCTATAGGGCATGGCAGGACCCCAAAGGGCCCCAAACCCCATAAAGGCCTGCAGGAGAATCCTATAGGGCACTGGAAGACCCCAAACCCAACCCAGACCCCATAAACACCTGCAGGAGAATCCTATAGGGAATAGCATGACCCCAAAGCCAACCCTGACCCCATAAAGACTGCAGGGCAGCCCTATAGGGAATAGGATGACCCTAAAGGACCCCAAAGCCAACCCTGACCCCATAAGGAATGCGGGGCAGCCCTATAGGGCATGGGAGGGCCCCAAAGGGCCCCAAACCCCATAAGGAATGCAGGGCAGCCCCATAGGGCACAGGATGACCCTAAAGGACCCCAAAGCCAACCCTGACCCCATAAAGAATGCAGGGCAGCCCTATAGGGCATGGGAGGACCCCAAACCCAACCCAGACCCCATAAAGAATGCAGGGCAGTGCTATAGGGAACAGGAGGACCCTAAAGGACCCCAAACCCCATAAGGAATGCGGGGCAGCCCTATAGGGCAGGGGAGGACCCCAAAGGGCCCCAAACCCCATAAGGAATGTGGGGCAGCCCTATAGGGCAGGGGAGGGCCCCAAAGGGCCCCAAACCCAACCCTGACCCCATAAAGACCTGTAGGGCAGCGCTATAGGGCAGGGGAGGACCCCAAAGGGCCCCAATCCCAATCCAGACCCCATAAAGACTGCAGGGCAGCCCTATAGGGCAGGGGAGGACCCCAAAGCCAACCCTGACCCCATAAAGACCTCCAGGCCAATCCTATAGGGAACACGAGGACCCCAAAGGGCCCCAGACCCCATAAAGAATGCAGGGCAGCCCTATAGGGAACAGGATGACCCTAAAGGACCCCAAAGCCAACCCAGACCCCATAAAGGCCTGCAGGAGAATCCTATAGGGCACTGAAAGACCCCAAACCCAACCCAGACCCCATAAAGACCCCAGACCCCATAAAGGCCTGCAGGACAATCCTATAGGGAATAGGATGACCCCAAAGCCAACCCTGACCCCATAAATGCCTGTAGGGCAGTGCTATAGGGCATGGCAGGACCCCAAAGGGCCCCAAACCCAACCCAGACCCCATAAAGACCTACACGACAATCCTATAGGGCATGGGAGGACCCCAAAGCCAACCCTGACCCCATAAATACCTGTAGGGCAGCCCTATAGGGAATAGGATGACCCCAAATGGCCCTAAGCCCAATCCAGACCCCATAAATGCCTGTAGGGCAGCCCTATAGGGAACAGGAGGACCCTAAAGGACCCCAAAGCCAACCATGACCCCATAAAGACTGCAGGGCAGCCCTATAGGGCAGGGGAGGACCCCAAAGGGCCCCAAACCCCATAAACACCTGCAGGAGAATCCTATAGGGCATAGGAGGACCCCAAAGCCAACCCAGACCCCATAAAGACCCCAGACCCCATAAAGACCCCAGACCCCATAAAGAGCTGCAGGACAATCCTATAGGGCACTGGAAGACCCCAAACCCAACCCAGACCCCATAAAGAATGCAGGGCAGCCCTATAGGGCAGGGGAGGGCCACAAAGGGCCCCAATCCCAATCCAGACCCCATAAAGAGCTACAGGACAATCCTATAGGGCAGGGGAGGGCCCCAAAGCCAACCCTGACCCCATAAACGCCTATAGGGCAGCCCTATAGGGCAGGGGAGGGCCACAATGGCCCCAAACCCCATAAGGAATGCAGGGCAGCCCTATAGAGCATGGGAGGACCCCAAATGGCCCTAAACCCAACCCAGACCCCATAAAGACTGCAGGGCAGCCCTATAGGGCACGGAAGGATCCCAAAGGGCCCCAGACCCCATAAGGAATGCAGGGCAGCCCTATAGGGAACAGGATGACCCTAAAGGATCCCAAACCCCATAAAGGCCTGCAGGACAATCCTATAGGGCACAGAAAGACCCCAAACCCAACCCAGACCCCATAAAGACCCCAGACCCCATAAAGGCCTGCAGGAGAATCCTATAGGGAATAGGATGACCCCAAAGCCAACCCTGACCCCATAAATGCCTATAGGGCAGCCCTATAGGGCAGGGGAGGGCCACAAAGGGCCCTAAACCCAACCCTGACCCCATAAATGCCTGTAGGGCAGCCCTATAGGGAACAGGAGGACCCTAAAGGATCCCAAAGCCAACCCTGACCCCATAAAGGCCTGTAGGGCAGCCCTATAGGGCATGGGAGGACCCCAAAGGGCCCCAAACCCCATAAGGAATGCAGGGCAGCCCTATAGGGCATAGGAGGACCCCAAAGCCAACCCTGACCCCATAAAGAAGGTGAAGACAATCCTATAGGGCATGGGAGGACCCCAAACCCAACCCAGACCCCATAAAGACCCCAGACCCCATAAAGGCCTGCAGGACAATCCTATAGGGAATAGGATGACCCCAAACCCAACCCTGACCCCATAAATGCCTGTAGGGCAGTGCTATAGGGCATGGCAGGACCCCAAAGGGCCCCAAACCCCATAAACAAGGTCAAGACAATCCTATAGGGCATGGGAGGACCCCAAAGCCAACCCTGACCCCATAAAGAATGCAGGGCAGCCCTATAGGGAACAGGAGGACCCTAAAGGACCCCAAAGCCAACCCTGACCCCATAAAGGCCTGCAGGAGAATCCTGTAGGGAATAGGATGACCCCAAACCCAACCCAGACCCCATAAACAGCTGCAGGGCAGCCCTATAGGGCAGGGGAGGACCCCAAACCCAACCCAGACCCCATAAACAGCTGCAGGGCAGCCCTATAGGGAACAGGATGACCCTAAAGGACCCCAAAGTCAACCCTGACCCCATAAAGACTGTAGGGCAGCCCTATAGGGCAGGGGAGGACCCCAAAGCCAACCCTGACCCCATAAATGCCTGTAGGGCAGCCCTATAGGGCAGGGGAGGACCCCAAAGCCAACCCTGACCCCATAAACACCTGTAGGGCAGCCCTATAGGGCATGGCAGGACCCCAAACCCAACCCAGACCCCATAAATGCCTGTAGGGCAGCCCTATAGGGCATGGGATGACCCCAAATGTCCCTAAAGATGTCCAAGATCCCATAAAAGCTCACAACCCCACACCAGATCCATTCACCTCAGGCTCTTGCACTTCTTGACTCCATGCACCCCACCAACATCCTCACCCCCCCCCCCCCACCTTATAGGGTCTCCCCTCACCCCCCAACCCCCCTATATGGGATTTCCTCACCCCACAACCACCCCATATAGGATTTCCCCCCCCTTATAGGGTTTCCCATGACCCCATACCAGATCCATGTGCTTCAGGCTCTTCCCCCTTTTGAGTCCACATGTTCCAACATCCTCACCCCCCCCCCCACCTTATAGGGTCTCCCCTCACCCCACAACCGCCCTATATGGGATTTCCTCACCCCATAACCACCCTATATGGGATTTCCTCACCCCATAACCACCCTATATGGGATTTCCTCAACCCACAACCACCCTATATGGGATTTCCACCCCCCAAAACCCCATAGGATTCTGCTGGACCCCATATCAGATCCAGGTGTTGAGGCTCTTCCACTTCTTCACTCCATGCACCCCACTGACATCCTCATCCCCCCCCAACTTATAGGGTCTCCCCTCACCCCCCAACCACCCTATATGGGATTTCCACCCCCCATAACCACCCTATATGGGATTTCCACCCCCCATAACCACCCTATATGGGATTTCCTTTCCCCCCCTGACCCCATAGGGTTTCCTCTGATCCCATATCAGCTCCATCAAGCTGAGGCTCTTCCACTTCTTCTCTCCATCCACCCCAACATCCTCAGCCCCCCCCCCCCCCTTATAGGGTCTCCCCTCACCCCCCAACCACCCTATATGGGATTTCCTCACCCCATAACCTCCCTATATGGGATTTCCACCCCTCACAACCACCCTATATGGGATTCCCCCCCCTTATAGGGTCTCCCCTCACCCCATAGCCACCCTATATGTGATTTGCCCCCCCTTATAGGGTCTCCCCTCACCTCACAGCCGCCCTATATGGGATTTCCACCCCCCCCAGCCACCCTATATGGGATTTCCTCACCCCAAACACCCTATATGGGATTTCCACCCCCCCAACCGCCCTATATGGGATTTCCCCCCCCTTATAGGGTCTCTCCTCACCCCATAACCACCCTATATGGGATTTCCCCCCCCTTATAGGGTTTCCTCTGACCCCAACCCCATACCAGACCCACATACATGAGGCTCTTCCACTTCTGGTCTCCATGCACCCCACCAACATCCTCATCCCCCCCCCCCCAACTTATAGGGTCTCCCCTCACCCCACAACCACCCTATATGGGATTTCCACCCCATAACCACCCTATATAGTATTTCCACCCCCCCCAGCCACCCTATATGGGATTTCCACCCCCCATAACCACCCTATATGGGATTTCCCCCCCCCTTATAGGGTCTCCCCTCACCCCCCAACCACTCTATTTCCTCACCCCATAACCTCCCTATATGGGATTTCCATCCCCCCCAACCACCCTATATGGGATTTCCCCCCCCTTATAGGGTCTCCCCCCCCCACAGCAGATCCATGTGCTTGAGGCTCTTCCACTTCTTGACCCCATCCACCTCAATGACATCCTCAGCCCCCCCCCAACTTATAGGGTCTCCCCTCACCCCATAACCACCCTATATGGGATTTCCTCACCCCATAACCACCCTATATGGGATTTCCTCACCCCATAACCACCCTATATGGGATTTCCACCCCCCAAGACCCCATAGGGTTTCCCCTGACCCCATATCAGATCCATTAAGCTGAGCCTCTTGTTCTTGTCTCCATCCTCCTCACCAACATCCTCAGCCCCCCCCCACCTTATAGGGTCTCCCCTCACCCCACAACCACCCTATATGGGATTTCCCCCCCCTTATAGGGTTTCCTCTGACCCCAACCCCATTCCAGACCCACATACCTGAAGCTCTTCCACTTCTTGACCCCTCAGCCTCCCACCAACTTATAGGGTCTCCCTTCACTCCCCAACCACCCTATATGGGATTCCCCCCCCTTATAGGGTCTCCCCTCACCCCATAACCACCCCATATAGGATTTCCCCCCCCTTATAGGGTTTTTCCCCCCCCCATACCAGATCCATGTGCTTCAGGCTGTCCAGCAGCTTGCAGTTCCTCTTCCAACATCCTCAGCCCCCCACCAACTTATAGGGTCTCCCCTCACCCCCCCCCCCCACCTTATAGGGTCTCTCCTCACCCCATAACCACCCTATATGGGATTTCCTCACCCCAGCCACCCTATATGGGATTTCCACCCCCCCTAACCGCCCTATATGGGATTTCCCCCCCCTTATAGGGTTTCCTCTGACCCCAACCCCATACCAGACCCCCATACCTGAAGCTCTTCCACTTCTTGCCCCCATCCACCTCACCAACATCCTCAGCCCCCCCCACCAACTTATAGGGTCTTCCCTCACCCCCCCCCCCTTATAGGGTCTCCCCTCACCCCACAGCTGCCCTATATGGGATTTCCACCCCCCAAAACCCCATAGGGTTTCCTCTGACCCCATATCAGATCCCCATACCTGAGGCTCTTCCACTTCTTGACCCCATCCACCTCACTGACATCCTCATCCCCCCCCCACCACCTTATAGGGTCTCCCCTCACCCCATAACCACCCTATATGGGATTTCCTCACCCCATAACCACCCCATATGGGATTTCCCCCCCTTATAGGGTTTCCTCTGACCCCAACCCCATACCAGACCCACATACATGAGGCTCTTGCACGTCTTGACTCCATGCACCCCACCAACATCCTCAGCCCCCCCACCTTATAGGGTCTCCCTTCACCCCCTAACCACCCTATATGGGATTTCCTCACCCCACAACCACCCTATATGGGATTTCCCCCCCCCTTATAGGGTTTCCTCTGACCCCAACCCCATTCCAGATCCCCATACCTGAAGCTCTTCCACTTCTTGTCTCCATGCACCCCACCAACATCCTCATCCCCCCCCCACCTTATAGGGTCTCCCCTCACCCCATAACCACCCTATATGGGATTTCCCCCCCTTATAGGGTTTTTCCCCTGACCCCATACCAGATCCATGTGCTTCAGGCTGTCCAGCAGCTTGCAGTTCCTGTTCTTGAGGCGATGCGCCTCGTCGATGATGACGCAGCGCCATTCGATCTCGCGCAGCTCGGGGCAGTCGGACAAAATCATCTCAAAGGTGGTGATGAGGGCATCGAATTTGTAGGCGCCGGGGATCAGGCGACCCTATAAGATAGAAACCCTAAATGTGACCCCATAAAACAGACCCTAAATGTGACCCTATAAGATAGAAACCCTAAATGTGACCCCATAAAACAGACCCTAAATGTGACCCTATAAAACACAGACCCTAAATCTGACCCTATAAAACAGACCCTAAAAGCTCTGACCCTATAAAACACAAACCCGAAATGCTCTGACCCTATAAGATTCATTTGATGGGGTTTCGGGTCGCCCTTCATCCCAATGCTGTTGGTTGGGGTTTGAGGCTTGGGATGGGGCTTTTATGGGGCTTTTATGGGGTTTTTATGGGGTTTTTATGGGGTTTTTATGGGGTTTTGAGGCTCCTTTTCATCCCCTTCCTTTCCTTCACCCTTAGGAGGACCTAAAAGGGTTTTTATGGGGTTTTTATGGGGTCCTTATGGGGTTCTTATGGGGTTTTGATGCTCCTTATCACCCCCTTGCTTTCCTCCATCCTCTCTAGGATCTAAAAGGGTTCTTATGGGGTTCCTATGGGATCTTATGGGGTTCTTACGGGGATCTTATGGGTTCTTGTGGGGTCCTTATGGGGTTCTTATGGGGTTCTTATGGGGTTCTTATGGGTTCTTATGGGGTTCTTATGGGTTCTTATGGGGTCCTTATGGGGTCCTTATGGGGTCCTTATGGGGTTCTTATGGGGTTCTTATGGGTTCTTATGGGTTCTTATGGGGTTCTTATGGGGCTCTTATGGGGTTCCTATGGGTTCTTATGGGGTCCTTATGGGGTCCTTATGGGGTTCTTATGGGGTTCTTATGGGGCTCTTATGGGGTTCTTATGGGGTTCTTATGGGTTCTTATGGGGTTCTTATGGGGTCCTTATGGGGTTCTTATGGGGTTCTTATGGATTCTTATGGGTTCTCATGGGGTTCTTATGGGGCTCTTATGGGGTTCTTATGGGGTTTTTATGGGGTTCTTATGGGGTTCTTATGGGTTCTTATGGGGTCCTTATGGGGTTCTCATGGGGTTCTTATGGGGCTCTTATGGGGTCCTATGGGGTTCTTATGGGGTTCTTATGGGGTCCTTATGGGGTTCTTATGGGGTCCTTATGGGGTCCTTATGGGGTCTTTATGGGGTTCTTATGGGGTCCTTATGGGGTCCTTATGGGGTTCTTATGGGTTCTTATGGGGTTCTTATGGGGTTCTTATGGGGTTCTTATGGGGTTCTTATGGGGTTCTTATGGGTTCTTATGGGGTCCTTATGGGGTTCTTATGGGGTTCTTATGGGGTTCTTATGGGGTCCTTATGGGGTTCTTATGGGGTTCTTATGGGTTCTTATGGGTTCTTATGGGGTTCTTATGGGGTTCTTATGGGGTTCTTATGGGGTTCCCTATAAAACACAAACTCTAAATGTGACCCTATAAAACAGACCCTAAATGTGACCCTATAAAACACAAACCCTAAATGTGACCCTATAAAACAAACCCTAAATGTGACCCTATAAAACAAACCCTAAATGTGACCCTATAAAACACAAACCCTAAATGTGACCCCATAAAACAGACCCTAAAAGCTCTGACCCTATAAAACACAGACCCTAAATGTGACCCTATAAGATAGAAACCCTAAATGTGACCCCATAAAACAGACCCTAAATGTGACCCTATAAGATAGAAACCCTAAATGTGACCCCATAAAACAGACCCTAAATGTGACCCTATAAGATAGAAACCCTAAATGTGACCCCATAAAACAGACCCTAAATGTGACCCTATAAAACAAACCCTAAATGTGACCCCATAAAACAGACCCTAAATGTGACCCTATAAAACACAGACCCTAAATGTGACCCTATAAAACACAAACCCTAAATGTGACCCTATAAAACAGACCCTAAATGTGACCCTATAAAACACAGACCCTAAATGTGACCCTATAAAACACAGACCCTAAATCTGACCCTATAAAACAGACCCTAAATGTGACCCTATAAAACACAAACCCTAAATGTGACCCTATAAAACAAACCCTAAATGTGACCCTATAAAACAGACCCTAAATGTGACCCTATAAAACAAACCCTAAACGTGACCCTATAAAACAGACCCTAAATGTGACCCTATAAAACACAGACCCTAAATGTGACCCTATAAAACAAACCCTAAATGTGACCCTATAAAACAAACCCTAAATGTGACCCTATAAAACACAGACCCTAAATCTGACCCTATAAAACAGACCCTGAAAGCTCTGACCCTATAAAACACAGAGCCTAAATCTGACCCCATAAAACAGACCCTAAATGTGACCCTATAAGATAGAAACCCTAAATGTGACCCCATAAAACAGACCCTAAATGTGACCCTATAGGATAGAAACCCTAAATGTGACCCCATAAAACAGACCCGAAAAGCTCTGACCCCATAAAACAAACCCTAAATGTGACCCTATAAAACAGACCCTAAATGTGACCCCATAAAACAGACCCTAAAAGCTCTGACCCTATAAAACACAGAGCCTAAATCTGACCCTATAAAACACAAACCCTAAATGTGACCCTATAAAACAAACCCTAAATGTGACCCTATAAAACACAGACCCTAAATGTGACCCTATAAAACAAACCCTAAATGTGACCCTATAAAACAAACCCTAAATGTGACCCTATAAAACACAAACCCTAAATGTGACCCTATAAAACACAAACCCTAAATGTGACCCTATAAAACAGACCCTAAATGTGACCCTATAAAACAGACCCTAAATGTGACCCTATAAAACACAAACCCTAAATGTGACCCTATAAAACAAACCCTAAATGTGACCCTATAAAACAAACCCTAAATGTGACCCTATAAAACAGACCCTAAATGTGACCCTATAAGATAGAAACCCTAAATGTGACCCCATAAAACAGACCCTAAATGTGACCCCATAAAACACAGACCCTAAATCTGACCCCATAAAACAGACCCGAAAAGCTCTGACCCTATAAAACACAGACCCTAAATCTGACCCCATAAAACAGACCCTAAAAGCTCTGACCCTATAAAATACAAACCCTAAAAGCTCTGACCCTATAAAACACAAACCCTAAATGCTCTGACCCTATAAGATTCATTTGATGGGGTTTCGTGTCGCCCTTCATCCCAATGCTGTTGGTTGGGGTTTGAAGCTTGGGATGGGGTTTTTATGGGGTTCTTATGGGGTTTTTATGGGGTTTTGAGGCTCCTTTTCATCCCCTTCCTTTCCTTCACCCTTAGGAGGACCTAAAAGGGTTTTTATGGGGTTTTTATGGGGTCCTTATGGGGTTCTTATGGGGTTTTGATGCTCCTTATCACCCCCTTGCTTTCCTCCATCCTCTGTAGGATCTAAAAGGGTTCTTATGGGGTTCCTATGGGTTCTTATGGGTTCTTATGGGGTTCTTATGTGGTTCCTATGGGGTTCTTATGGGGTTCTTATGGGTTCTTATGGGGTTCTTATGGGGTTCTTATGTGGTTCTTATGGGGTTCTTATGGGTTCTTATGGGGTTCTTATGGGGTTCTTATGGGGTTCTTATGGGTTCTTATGGGTTCTTATGGGTTCCTATGGGTTCTTATGGGGTTCTTATGGGTTCTTATGTGGTTCCTATGGGGTTCTTATGGGGTTCTTATGGGTTCTTATGGGGTTCTTATGGGGTTCTTATGGGTTCTTATGGGGTCCTTATGGGGTCCTTATGGGGTCCTTATGGGGTCCTTATGGGGTTCTTATGGGGTCCTTATGGGGTTCCTATGGGGTTCTTATGGGGTTCTTATGGGGTTCTTATGGATTCTTATGGGTTCTTATGGGGTTCTTATGGGGTTCTTCTGGGTTCTTATGGGGTTCCTATGGGGTTCTTATGGGGTTCTTATGGGTTCTTATGGGGTTCTTATGGGGTTCTTATGGGTTCTTATGGGGTTCTTATGGGGTTCTATGGGGTTCTTATGGGGTTCTATGGGGTTCTATGGGGTTCTATGGGTTCCTATGGGGCTCTTATGGGTTCCTATGGGGCTCTTATGGGTTCTTATGGGTTCCTATGGGTTGTTATGGGTTCTTATGGGGTTCCTATGGGTTCCTATGGGGTCCTTATGAGGTTCTTATGGAGTTTCAAGCCTCCTTATCATCCTCCTTCCTTTCCTTCACCCTTAGGAGGATCCAAAAGGGTTCTGATGGGGTTCTTATGGGGTTCCTATGGGTTCTTATGGGGTTCTTATGGGGTTCTTATGGGGTTCCTATGGGGTTCTTATGGGGTTCTTATGGGGTTCTTATGGGTTCTTATGGGGTTCCTATGGGTTCTTATGGGGTTCTTATGGGGTTCTTATGGGGTTTCAAGCCTCCTTATCATCCTCCTTCCTTTCCTTCACCCTTAAGAGGATCTCAATGGTTCTTATGGGGTTCCTATGGGTTCTTATGGGGTTCCTATGGGTTCTTATGGGCTTCTTATGGGGTTCTTATGGGGTTTCAAGCCTTCTTATCACCCCCTTCCTTTCCTGCATCCTCTGTAGGATCTAAAAGGCTTCTTATGGGGTTCTTATGGGTTCTTAGGGGTTCTTATGGGGTTTCAAGCCTCCTTATCACCCCCTTCCTTTCCTCCATCCTCTCTAGGATCTATAAGGGTTCTTATGGGGTTCTTATGGGTCCTTATGGGGTTCTTATGGGTTCTTATGGGGTTCTTATGGGGTTTCAAGCCTCCTTATCACCCCCTTCCTTTCCCCCACTGTTAGTAGGATCTAAAAGGGTTCTTATGGGGTCCTTATGGGGTTCTTATGGGGTTTCAAGCCTCCTTATCATCCTCCTTCCTTTCCTCCACCCTTAAGAGGATCTCAATGGTTCCTATGGGGTTCTTATGGGGTTCTTATGGGGTTCCTATGGGTTCCTATGGGGTTCCTATGGGTTCCTATGGTTCCTTATGGTTCCTCACCCTGCCATCCTTGCAGTACATCTCATACTGCTGATGGGGTTCTTATGGGGTTCCTATGGGTTCTTATGGGGTTCCTATGGGTTCCTATGGGTTCTTATGGGGTTCTTATGGGGTTCCTATGGGTTCCTATGGGTTCTTATGGGTTCCTATGGGGTCCTTATGGGTTCCTATGGGTTCTTATGGGGTTCCTATGGGTCCTTATGGGGTCCTTATGGGGTTTCAAGCCTCCTTATCATCCTCCTTCCTTTCCTTCACCCTTAGGAGGATCCACAAGGGTCCTTATGGGGTTCCTATGGGTTCTTATGGGTCCTTATGGGGTTCTTATGGGGTTCTGACCCTCCTTATCACCCCCTTCCTTTCCTCCATCCTCTGTAGGATCTAAAAGGGTTCTTATGG
This sequence comes from Lagopus muta, assembly GCF_023343835.1. Taxonomy (NCBI): domain Eukaryota; kingdom Metazoa; phylum Chordata; class Aves; order Galliformes; family Phasianidae; genus Lagopus; species Lagopus muta. Next base: position 101,826 of record NW_026040158.1, read on the forward strand.
GTTCTTATGGGGTTCTTATGGGGTTTCAAGCCTCCTCATCATCCTCCTTCCTTTCCTTCACCCTTAAGAGGATCTCAATGGTTCTTATGGGGTTCCTATGGGGTTCCTATGGGTTCTTATGGGGTTCCTATGGGTTCCTATGGGTTCTTATGGGGTTCCTATGGGTTCATATGGGGTTCTTATGGGTTCCTATGGGGTTCTTATGGGGTTCCTATGGGTTCCTCACCCTGCCATCCTTGCAGTACATCTCATACTGCTGATGGGGTTCTTATGGGGTTCCTATGGGGTTTCAAGCCTCCTTATCATCCTCCTTCCTTTCCTTCACCATTAAGAGGATCTAAAAGGGTTCTTATGTGTTCCTATGGGGTTCCTATGAGTTCTTATGGGTTCTTATGGGTTCTTATGGGTTCTTATGGGTTCCTATGGGTTTCTTATGGGGTTCTGAGCCCCCTTTCCCCCCTCTGCTCCTTCCCCCCCCCCCACAGCCATTTTTGGGGGCACCATGGCAGGATTTGGGCCCCCTTCCTCACCCTGCCATCCTTGCAGTACATCTCATACTGCTGATGGGGTTCCTATGGGTTCTTATGGGGTTCTTATGGGTTCTTATGGGGTTCCTATGGGTTCTTATGGGTTCCTATGGGTTCCTATGGGGTTCCTATGGGTCCTTATGGGGTTCCTATGGTTTCTTATGGTTCCTCACCCTGCCATCCTTGCAGTACATCTCATACTGCTGATGGGCTTCTTATGGGGTTCCTATGGGGTTTCAAGCCTCCTTATCATCCTCCTTCCTTTCCTTCACCCTTAAGAGGATCTCAATGGTTCTTATGGGGTTCCTATGGGTTCCTATGGGGTTCTGATGGGGTTCTTATGGGTTCTAAGCCTCCTTTTCATCCCCTTCTTTTCCTACACCCTTAGGAGGAACCTAAAGGGTTCTTATGGGTTCTTATGGGGTTCTTATGGGTTCTTATGGAGTTCCTATGGGGTTCCTATGGGGTTCCTATGGTTCCTATGGGTTCCTCACCCTGCCATCCTTGCAGTACATCTCATACTGCTGAATCATCTGCCTGGAAGCCAGGCTGCCGTGATAAACGATGCTGTTCATCTCGGTCCAGGTGTTGAATTCCCTTTCCCAGTTGGTGATGGTGGAAAGGGGGGCGAGGACTGAAAAAGGGCCCCGGAGCCTCGTGAGCAGCGCCTGCCTTTCCTGCATCCTCTGGGGGATCCCAAAGGGCTTCTATGGGGTTCTATGGGCTTCTATGGGGTTCTATGGGGTTCTTATGGGTTCTTATGGGGTTCCTATGGGGTTCTATGGGGTTCTATGGGGTTCTATGGGGTTCTTATGGGTTCTTATGGGGTTCTTATGGGGTTCTTATGGGGTTCTTATGGGGTTCCTATGGGTTCTTATGGGCTCTTATGGGTTCCTATGGGGTTCCTATGGGTTCTTATTGGGTTCTTATGGGTTCCTATGGGTTCTTATGGGGTTCTTATGGGGTTCTTATGGGGTTCTTATGGGGTTTCAAGCCTCCTTATCATCCTCCTTCCTTTCCTTCACCCTTAAGAGGATCTCAATGGTTCTTATGGGGTTCCTATGGGTTCTTATGGGGTTCTTATGGGGTTCTTATGGGGTTCCTATGGGTTCCTATGGGTTCCTATGGGTTCCTCACCCTGCCATCCTTGCAGTACATCTCATACTGCTGATGGGGTTCTTATGGGGTTCCTATGGGGTTTCAAGCCTCCTTATCATCCTCCTTCCTTTCCTTCACCCTTAAGAGGATCTCAATGGTTCTTATGGGGTTCTTATGGGGTTCTTTTGGGGTTCTTATGGGGTTTCAAGCCTCCTTATCATCCTCCTTCCTTTCCTTCACCCTTAGGAGGATCCAAAAGGGTTCTTATGGGGTTCCTATGGGTTCTTATGGGGTTCTTATGGGGTTCCTATGGGTTCCTATGGTTCCTTATGGCTCCTCACCCTGCCATCCTTGCAGTACATCTCATACTGCTGATGGGGTTCTTATGGGTTCCTATGGGGTTCCTATGGGGTTTCAAGCCTCCTTATCATCCTCCTTCCTTTCCTTCACCCTTAGGAGGATCTAAAAGGGTTCTGATGGGGTTCTGATGGGGTTCTTATGGGGTTCCTATGGGGTTCTATGGGGTTCTTATGGGTTCCTATGGGTTCCTATGGGTTCCTATGGGTTCCTATGGGGTTCCTATGGGTTCCTATGGTTCCTATGGGTTCCTCACCCTGCCATCCTTGCAGTACATCTCATACTGCTGATGGGGTTCTTATGGGGTTCCTATGGGTTCCTATGGGCTCCTATGGGTTCCTATGGGTTCCTATGGGTTCTTATGGGGTTCTTATGGGGTTCCTATGTGTTCCTATGGTTCCTTATGGTTCCTCACCCTGCCATCCTTGCAGTACATCTCATACTGCTGATGGGGTTCTTATGGGGTTCTTATGGGGTTCCTATGGGTTCCTATGGGTTCTTATGGGTTCCTATGGGTTCTTATGGGGTTCCTATGGGTTCTTATGGGGTTCCTATGGGGTTCTTATGGGGTTCCTATGGGTTCCTCACCCTGCCATCCTTGCAGTACATCTCATACTGCTGATGGGGTTCCTATGGGTTCCTATGGGTTCCTATGGGTTCCTATGGGTTCTTATGGGTTCCTATGGGTTCCTATGGGTTCCTATGGGTTCCTATGGGTTCTTATGGGGGTTCCTATGGGTTCTTATGGGGTTCCTATGGGTTCCTATGGGTTCCTATGGGTTCCTCACCCTGCCATCCTTGCAGTACATCTCATACTGCTGAATCATCTGCCTGGAAGCCAGGCTGCCGTGATAAACGATGCTGTTCATCTCGGTCCAGGTGTTGAATTCCCTTTCCCAGTTGGTGATGGTGGAAAGGGGGGCGAGGACTGAAAAAGGGCCCCGGAGCCTCGTGAGCAGCGCCTGCCTTTCCTGCATCCTCTGGGGGATCCCAAAGGGCTTCTATGGGGTTCTATGGGGTTCTATGGGTTCTATGGGGTTCTTATGGGTTCCTATGGGTTCCTATGGGTTCTTATGGGGTTCTTATGGGTTCCTATGGGTTCCTATGGGGTTCCTATGGGGTTCCTATGGGTTCCTATGGTTTCTTATAGTTCCTCACCCTGCCATCCTTGCAGTACATCTCATACTGCTGATGGGGTTCTTATGGGGTTCTTATGGGGTCCTTATGGGGTTCCTATGGGTTCCTATGGGTTCTTATGGGTTCCTATGGGTTCCTATGGGTTCTTATGGGGTTCTTATGGGGTTCTTATGGGTTCTTATGGGTTCTTATGGGTTCTTATGGGTTCTTATGGGGTTCTTATGGGGTCCTTATGGGGTCCTTATGGGGTCCTTATGGGGTTCTTATGGGGTCCTTATGGGGTTCTTATGGGCTTCTTATGGGGTTCCTATGGGTTCTTATGGGTTCCTATGGGGTTCCTATGGGTTCTTATTGGGTTCTTATGGGTTCCTATGGGTTCTTATGGGGTTCTTATGGGGTTCTTATGGGGTTCCTATGGGTTCTTATGGGTTCCTATGGGGTTCCTATGGGTTCTTATTGGGTTCTTATGGGTTCCTATGGGTTCTTATGGGGTTCTTATGGGGTTCTTATGGGGTTCTTATAGGGTTCTTATGGGGTTCTTATGGGTTCTTATGGGGTTCTTATGGGGTTTCAAGCCTCCTTATCACCCCCTTCCTTTCCTCCATCCTCTGTAGGATCCAAAAGGGTTCTTATGGTGTTCTATGGGTTCCTATGGGGTTCCTATGGGGTTCCAATGGGGTTCTTATGGGGTTCTGAGCATCCTTATCACCCCCTTCCTTTCCTCCATCCTCTGTAGGATCCAAAAGGGTTCTTATGGGGTTCTTATGGGGTTCTTATGGGGTTCCTATGGGTTCCTATGGGTTCTTATGGGGTTCCTATGGGTTCCTATGGTTTCTTATGGCTCCTCACCCTGCCATCCTTGCAGTACATCTCATACTGCTGATGGGGTTCTTATGGGTTCTTATGGGGTTCTTATGGGGTTCCTATGGGTTCCTATGGGTTCCTACGGGTTCCTATGGGTTCCTATGGGTTCCTATGGGTTCTTATGGGTTCTTATGGGGTTCCTATGGGGTTCCTATGGTTCCTATGGGTTCCTCACCCTGCCATCCTTGCAGTACATCTCATACTGCTGATGGGGTTCCTATGGGTTCCTATGGGTTCCTATGGGTTCCTATGGGTTCCTATGGGTTCTTATGGGTTCTTATGGGGTTCCTATGGGGTTCCTATGGGTTCCTATGGGTTCCTCACCCTGCCATCCTTGCAGTACATCTCATACTGCTGAATCATCTGCCTGGAAGCCAGGCTGCCGTGATAAACGATGCTGTTCATCTCGGTCCAGGTGTTGAATTCCCTTTCCCAGTTGGTGATGGTGGAAAGGGGGGCGAGGACTGAAAAAGGGCCCCGGAGCCTCGTGAGCAGCGCCTGCCTTTCCTGCATCCTCTGGGGGATCCCAAAGGGCTTCTATGGGGTTCTATGGGGTTCTATGGGGTTCTATGGGGTTCTTATGGGTTCCTATGGGTTCCTATGGGGTTCTTATGGGGTTCTTATGGGTTCCTATGGGTTCCTATGGGGTTCCTATGGGTTCCTATGGGTTCCTATGGTTTCTTATAGTTCCTCACCCTGC